>NC_134354.1:662135652-662435652 GCF_048569485.1 Anomaloglossus baeobatrachus
GCCCACTTGCTGTTCGGTTAATGTGAAATATGTGTGACGCCCTGGACCCCAGGGGTCACAGGTCACTAAACAACATCATACACCCCCTTCCCTGGACAGATCACACCAGTCACACATTAAACCCTTGTTGCCACCCTCCAGGGTTGATGTCCACACCAGGTGGGGCAGAGCCAGGTGGTTGGCCCCGCCCATCGAGGAGTTCACAGGCTGGAAGTGGGAAAAACACAGTAGTCAGTCCAGTTGTGGGCTGTAGTGAGTGAGGAGTGAAAACTGTTGGTGTCTGGGTTGGAGCCCAGGCACTCCCAGCAAGGTCGGCAGACGGTGGTGGCCGTCTGCAGGAGTTGGTGAAGGTCAGCGGAACCGTAGGACCGGGGTCGGGCGTTGGCCCGCCGGTACCGAACCGGGGAGCCGATTGGAGCCAAGCACCAGGCAGGGTACTCAGATCCCGACTAGGCTTAAAGCCAACCTTTAGTCAAATTTTCTGATTGCGGTCTGGACCTCAGGGGTTCATTCCCACCCAAGTCCCGATTGAAGGCAACATCCCAATTGTTCTGGATAAGTGCCACCGCCAAGGGCCAGAGATCCAAGGGGCCAGAGTCTGCGGGCAAAAGGGCTTCTCCAGCAGGTATACATCGGGGAGCGGACTCCCGGTGCTCAGGCATTGGAGTCAAGACACAAAACACAGGTGCAGGGAAACGACAGCCACCATCAACCCATCCAGGGAGAACACCGCAGCTGGCTGCGGGCCCCATCCATCCAGCCATTTGGTTTACCAGAGACTCTGTCCATCTGTGTCTGAGTGAGTACACCAGTGCCATCCAGCACCGCACTGCGCTGCACCGCAATCCTGCACCCTGCCAAAACCCATCCTGCGGAACCCTCCCTCTTACCGGGCCCCGGGACCAACAGCCCCTACCCATGGAGGGGTCAACACCTAGCTGCTCCCCACCATCGCTCCCGGGAACCCCGTCACCAGCAGCGGTGGTGCCCACCATCACCACAACCCGTGGGTGGCGTCACGAACTCTATCTATCCCAAAAAAAAGTCCAATTCCACCCCCTTTTCACTCGTGGGCGAGGAGCGCTGCTCGAGCCCCAGGTCCGGCCCGCTCGAGCCACCGAGGAGAAGGCACCGGATCTGAGCGCGATCTCCCCGAGCAGTCCCCGCGACGGGGAAGTTGGCCCCCGCCACTGACATATGTTTGTGCATTTTTGGGTTATGGCTCATTCGGTGAATTTCATATTTACAGAATATAAGCTGCTGTAAACTGCACTTAGTCATTTACACACAGTACTGAATTGACACGTGGAATAGAAGTCTCCACATCACTGGCGGATACAGACAGAGAAGAGCCTAAGTACAAAAACAATATATGGGCCCTTTGCAGTGTAATAGCTCATCAAAATGCACAATTTCTCCAGCTTTGGAGGTCTTCATAAGCCCCTTTACCTATTGGGCAGCCACACAGGTTGCACTAATGATATGTCCACCACTGGCTCACACCAGCTTGTAACAAGAGATAGGTACAATGTAATGCATTCAAAAAGAAGGAGCCAGCACGATTTCTATACTGTATTTGTTGATAAATTAGAGTTTTGGCAAAACATTGCAATATTTTGAGCCACCCCGCCAACGTCACGGCAAATCCCATGGGGCAGTCCTACACTAAATATTATATTTTGTTTGGGGTGCCATATGGCCTCACACATCAAATGCAGAACTGCTTGAGGCAGCACTTACCTGGTGCTTTTCATTCCATTTTCATTCCAATTTCATTTCATTCATTGAAAAGCCTGTGGACAGGGCCGGTGGCTGTGTGTGAACACACACAGCCACCGGCCCTGTCCACAGGCTTTTAATCTTAGCTGCACTTGCCTGGGCCTGTCCCGCCCATAGCTGTGACTCAGTCACAGGTACGGGAATGAAAAGCACCAGGTAAGTGCTGCCTCAAGCAGTTATGCATTTGATCTGTGAGGCCATATGGCACCCCAAACAAAATATAATATTTAGTGTAGGACTGCCCCATGGGATTTGCCGTGACGTTGGCGGGGTGGCTCAAAATATTGCAATGTTTTGCCAAAAATCTCTAATTTATCAAAAAATACAGTATAGAAATCGTGCTGGCTCCTTCTTTTTGAACAATGTAATGCATACCTCCCAATCGTCCTGGATTATGCGGGCTTTCTCCTGCAGTCCCGCCGCTCACAGCTTTTGTCCCAGCTCCTCCCCTCAGTGAAGTGAATAAATTAAATTAAATATATATCTGCTCTGATTTACTGGGACTGAAACTTATGAACTCATTGTTCATAGGCAGCAGCGCTACCATTGATCTACTGCCTCTATTGGAAAACATAGGAAGATTTGGTAATCTTGCCCTCTGTATTGCAGTGGAGAAACCAGAAGCAGATTATTTAGATAGATGATAGATAGATGGATGGATGGATGGATGGATAGATAGATAAATAGATACATGATAGATAGATAATAGATAGATACATACATGATAGATAGATAGATAGATAGATAGATAGATAGATAGATAGATAGATACCTGTGGGTGTCCTAACATGCTAAGAGGGCAGGCTAATCGGGGGAACTAACGTCCTTGTGACTAGTTCCTGCACTCATTAGCATATCATAAAGGATCTTTAGAAATACTTTTTCTAAAGATCTCTTTATCTATGCTAGTGTATACAGGGACGGTTAGTCAGAGATTAGCAATATGCACCCAGAACTGCTCGTGGGTCTGGGTGCATATTGCACCTGACAGGTTCCCTTTAATCATTTCATGGGCCCAATTAATATAAAAACAGTGTACAGTATACTCACGTCTTGTAGTGATGCCATTCCAGCGATGTCGGCACTGTATCCAGAGAATATAATGACTAGATAAGTCGCTTGCCAGCTGCAACCAAAGAGCGGCCACTCGTCACCTCAGCTCACCAATATTTCGTCAGTGCAGACATCTGCTCTGGTGCAATAGTAAAGGCTACAGCTGAGGAGCAGCTTTTATTTTAATACATTTTTAGACATAGTCATATGATTTTCTGACTAATTTATATTCACTTTATTATAAAGACACTGTAGCATCAATTTCAAAGCTGGTTTCACCTTTCAACATCGAAGGATGTATTTGATGAAACTTGATTACACATTTGCACAATAGAAATTGCTGGGGAGGTCTAACACGTGGTTTAATGTATTTAACAAGGTGATAATCCATGGAACTTACTGGTAGTCATCTCAATTAATATATGGGTATAAAAGAGGATAAGAACCAAACTCTAGTACCCACAATAAGTGCAGGAAGGTCCTTTTTCCAATTTGCAAAAACAAATATCCCTATTATCTGTCTACAGACATATTACCTTATGTCTTTGAGGTTAACACTCATTTAGGTAGGTCATACTTTGATCTTTAAACATATGAACTTGACCTTTAGTTGTGTGATGATTTGTGGTTTTCCTTTTTTCTCTGGATGTGTGTTTAATAATGTTAAGCTTTGGAGGACTCTGAAACTTTTTTCAAGTCTGTATGTTTAGTATCACCTTTATTCTCAATAAACAGATGAAAGAGCAAAATGGGGTCTAAAATAAAGAAATAAAGTTAGCTAATACTAGAGAAGAGAGAGAGAAAGGATTCAAAAAGATTTAAACAAACTGGAACAGTGGGCATTAACAAACA
Source organism: Anomaloglossus baeobatrachus (assembly GCF_048569485.1). Classification (NCBI taxonomy): domain Eukaryota; kingdom Metazoa; phylum Chordata; class Amphibia; order Anura; family Aromobatidae; genus Anomaloglossus; species Anomaloglossus baeobatrachus. Next base: position 662,139,337 of record NC_134354.1, read on the forward strand.
GAATGTTTTTTAACTGGGGGAAATGCATAGACCTAGATCTGGGTAAGAAAAATGGAAAAAAAAACGAAAAAAAACATTTGGGAGGATTAGGGCTAAAAGAAACAGCACATGTTAAAAAGACGAGTATACTAATAGATCACAGACTGAACATGAGTCAACAGTGTGATGCAGCAGCAAAAAAGCTAAACACAATTGTGGAATGTATTAACAGAAGCATACAGTCTAGATAATATGAAGTAATTAGCGCCCTCTACTCTTTGGTCAGATCTCATCTAGTATAGTGTCCAGTTCTGGGCCTCATAGTTTAAAAGAGACATCAACAAACTGATGCAAGTTCAGAGAAGAGCAACCAGAATCATGAACTGTATACAAACCATGTGCTATGAGGAATGGTTGCAGGACTTGGGAATTTTTAGCTTCCAAAAAAGAAGATAAAAAGGAGACTTAATAGCTATCTACAAATATTTCAAGGGCTGTCATATCATAGATGGTTCAGCGCTATTATAATTTGCACACGGAAAGACTAGAAGTAATGGAATGAAACTGATTAAGAGTATACACAGAACAGGCTGCTACAAGAGGTACTTAATTGCCCTTCAATGGAAGGCTTCATACAGAGACTGGACAGACTGTGTGGGATGATAGAGTGAATCCTGTTGTGAGTAGGGGGGTTGAACCAGATGACCCTGGAGGTCCCTTCCAACTCTAACATTTTTAGGATTCTATATACATTACTTTAATCTCTGTTAAATCCCCTATGACCACCCCCCTTATGTCATATATTGTGATAGTGTACACTTAGGGAATGTGAATTAGCAAGCTATTTGATATAAGGGAGATGGTCATAGAAGATTCAACTTTAATGATTATTTATTTTAGACCATTCTTTGGCAAATATAAATATCTTTGGAAGCCCCATTTAACTATTTCAGCTGTCTATTGAGGATAGAGTTATTAATAAACACAGTGACTTCAAAGAAAGCTTGAATTTGTAGAGAATTGAACCTGACTCTAGATTCCTTCTTCAAATTCAAATACACATTTGCAGAAGAATATTGTCTCTACCAGCCCCCATATACATTAGACCAGAGGGGCATCTAGCAAGATAATCATAACCGAGCACTGTTACACACAATCGCTTTACAATTATCTTGCTGTGTAAACAGGCTGCCAATCACCTGATGAACCAACAAAATGCTTGTTCATTGGATGAAATTATGTTCTATGCAACATAAAAGATCATCGGTCTGGGCAATACTTCAACCTGTGTAAACAGGACTCACACTGCTGAGAACAATGGCAGCCAATGCAGGGTTAATTTTGGCTGTATAAGTGGACATTTAAACGACCACCAATTTTTACTGATCAGTGGTCATATTGAGCCACTGATCGGTCTGTAAAAATGGATAGTAATGTCGCGGGCGGCCACGCTTGCTAACGCTCGGGTCCGGCGCTGCTGCTGCTGCTTGGTGGCTCGAACGGTGGGCCGGATCCGGGGACTCGAGCGGCGCTCCTCGCCCGTGAATGAAAAGGGGGTGGTTTGTTTGGGGATTTAGTCCGTGACGCCACCCATGGGTTGTGGTGAAGATGGGCACCACCGCTGCTGGTGACGGGGATCCCGGGAGCGATGGTACGGAGCAGCTAGGATGTTGTTTTCCCCCTCTGTGGGTAGGGGTTGGTGGTCCCGGGGCCCGGTGGTGTGACGGGGAGGCAGGTTCGGTGAGGTACAGGGTTGCAGGGACAGCGCGGCGTGGTGCCGGATGGCACTGGTGTACTCACTGAGCAATAGATGCACAAAGTCTCCGGTAAACCAAACGGCTGGATGGACGGGTCCCGCAGCCGGCTGCAGTGTCTCTCCCCGGACAGGTGATGGCGGTTGTCTTTCCCTGCACCTTTGTGTACTATCTTGACTACGATGGGTCCCCAACGGTAGTCCGCTCCCCGGTGTATGGATGCCGGAGGAGCCCGTTTTGCCCGCAGGCACTGGCCCTTGGGTCTCTAGCCGTTGGCGGTGGCTGTATACCCTCACGGTGCGGACGGTTGCCTTCTAACGGGTCTTTGGCTGTTAGGAAACCCCTGGGGTTCCTGTCACACTCGGATTTGACTGTTGACGGCGGCTCCAAGCCTAGTCGGGGTCCGATGGCCCTGCCTGTGTGTGCTAGCTTCACTTCGCTCCCCGGTCAGTACCGGCGGGCCACCGCCCGACCCCGGTCTTACGGTTTTGCATTGATCCACCACTCCTGCAGACGGCCACCACTGTCTGCCAACCTTGCTGTCAGTGCCTGGGCCACAAACCCAGACACTCTCCACTTTACTCCTCTCACTTCAACCTCCTGAACTCCAACTCCTCCAAACTCTAACTCCAACTGACTGCTTTTCCCGCCTCCAGGCCTGTGAACTCCTCGGTGGGTGGGGTCAACTGCCTGGCTCCGCCCCACCTGGTGTGGACATCAGACCCTGGAGGGAGGCAACAAGGGTTTTGTGTCTGGCTAATGTAACTGTCTGGGGGGGTGGGTGTGTGTGTGTGTTACCTGTGACGACCTGGCTAGTCCAGGGCGCCACATTCCCCCTTGGTGAAATGCAGACCGTCCGCGGGCTGCCCGTCCATCACCGGTTTTATTTTTCCAACTGTAAAAGATATAAATAACATGTAACGGTAAACATTCAAAACATAAGCATTATTTTCAGGTCACTTTAACGTTGTACAGATAAAACATTTTTAATCACAGACAGACGGATGTCTTCCGCTCTCCCACCCAAGCAACCTAGCCCTGATGCTGCCCCTAAGAAGTGGGCAGCACCCCTTGACCCCAGTCCAGGTTCAGGCTGCCCGAGCGGGAACGGGTACGGTAACTCGCACCCAACTGTCACTTCAGGGGACCCCACATCCAGGGGGACCCCTGACTCCCGGAGGATGGCCACCGGTCCAGGTTGTGGCCGGGCCCCAGCCACCTCTGCTGCGGGCCCTTCCTCCAATCTGCCTCTCCGGAGGCAATAAAGGTATCCATCCCACAAAACTATTTATAAACTCACCAGTTCGTGGGTGGCCTGCCAGTTCTCGGCCATGTTCATGAGGAGTTTCTCATGTGGGTATGGGGGGGGGTTAACTGAACAAGGACAACTCCAGTCCCAACGGGGACGGTTCTCTTCTCAGACAGTAATCAGATGATTTTTTTTTTCGGTTTGATTCTTTGTCATTCACTCACATATACAACGGTGCTGGGAGTCCCAACGGGGACAACAGATTGCAACGGTAGACCGCTGCCCTCACTTCAGATCGACTTCCTCGTAGACTTCCTCCACCTCGACATCCTGCTAGCAAGGTGGGGGAGGGGACGGGGACTCCACCTGGAAACTGCGGCCTTCCCTCACCTTTACATCGAGGGCAAACCAGCCCCTCTCCCCGCAGTGTCGAGTGTGGGACACGAGGTCACCTGGCAGCAGGTCTCGGCCTGGGTGGCCCATCGGCAAATGGGCATGCATGTCACAGAGAGCCACGAACACCTCGGCCTCCAGGCCCGGCTCATAAATAAAGCCATACCCCCGGTGGGGGTCAAACCTTCGGACCTGTCCTTCATACACCGGGCCCCGTACCTGGAATGTAGCATGGCGGAGGTTGTCCTTTTCGCGGATGGTGCGGGCCACCACTTTGGCTCTTTGTCGTTCTCTTTCCGCAATTTCCCGGCCCAGCAGGGTCGGCTCCCTGTCCCAGTAAGGGGTGTTTGCATGCCCCCGCGCACGGGTCGGGCCCCGCGGGACTTCCTTCACGCTGTCCACAACTGGCGCCCTTTTTGGAAGGTCCCGCGGTGACATGGCCTGGGGTGCTGCCTCACAGCGGCGACCCGGCGCAGCCTCAGCCGAAATTTGGGGTTTGGGAACAGGGGTCCTCACGGCTGGACCTCCGCCTCCTTCGGGACCGGACGGACTACCGGAGCCGGGACAGACTTAGGTGCAGCCACTTCCGGTGCCGACGGTTCTTTGTGGACGGGCACCTACCACTGGATCTTCCACGGCAGCGGTGCGGGTCGTCTGCGGACATCACTTGCAGGCTGGTCCTCCAGGGCGGACGGCCGGAGCTCCGCTACCGGTGGTGGGGATAGCAGGCCTAGTGGCGGGGCAGCAGCAACCGAAGCGGGTAGCAGGGGAGGCAGCAGGGTGAGCGGGCGTAGACCGGACCCCTCAGCCACAGCGACCGGTCCCTCGGGGACACAGGGGCGTGGGTCACCTACCCGCTCCTCCAACTCCATCTCCACATAGCGTCTCCTCATGGCCGCCGCCACTTCCGCCATGTCGGCCATCCATTCTTCCACGAGGGACTGTACTTGGGCCTGCAGGCGGCTGCACATCCATGCGGTCTGGACCTCCACCCACGCCGCTGTTCCTGGCGTGGGCTCTGGGGTTTCAGCGGTGCCGGACGGACGGGACATCTTACGCAGCAGTGTTCCAGGAACCAAATATTTGCAGAGTCCTGGCGTCCCCGCTTTTATGGCCTCGGCTACATTAGGCAGGCTCTCACCCGCCCCCCCTTGGTTCTCTTCAGCACTTCCGCTTGTTGGGGGCTGGGCTTCGCTTTCGCGCATTCCCTGCTCAGAGAAGACGCTCGAGTGGGAAATCTTCGCGCCAAAAATGGCGGCGCTTCAAATTTTACGTCCGGATGCCGCCGGCAGGGACCACAAGGCGCACTTCTACTGGTAAGTAGATGGGTTCAATCCTGTTCGTGACGCCAAGTTGTCGCGGGCGGCAGGGCGCTGCGCTTGCTAATGCTCGGGTCCGGCGCTGCTGCTGCTGCTCGGTGGCTCGAGTGGTGGGCCGGATCCGGGGACTCGAGCGGCGCTCCTCGCCCGTGAGTGAAAAGGGGGTGGTTTGTTTGGGGATTTAGTCTGTGACGCCACCCACGGGTTGTGGTGAAGATGGGCACCACCGCTGCTGATGACAGGGATCCCGGGTAAGATGGTAGGGAGCAGCTGGGATGTTGTTTTCCCCCTCCGTTGGTAGGGGTTGGTGGTCCCGGGGCCCAGTGGTGTGACAGGGAGGCAGAGACGGTGAGGTGCAGGGTTGCAGGGACAGCGCGGCGTGGTGCCGGATGGCACTGATGTACTCACTCAGCAATAGATGCACAAAGTCCTCGGTAAACTAAACGGCTGGATGGACGGGTCCCGCAGCCGGCTGCAGTGTCTCTCCCCGGACAGGTGATGGCGGCTGTCTTTCCCTGCATCTTTGTGTACTATCTTGACTACGATGGGTCCCCAACGGTAGTCCGCTCCCCGGTGTATGGATGCCGGAAGAGCCCGTTTTGCCTGCAGGCGCTGGCCCTTGGGTATCTAGCCGTTGGCGGTGGCTGTATACCCTCACGGTGCGGATGGTTGCCTTCTAACGGGTCTTTGGCTGTTAGGAAACCCCTGGGGTTCCTGTCACACTCGGATTTGACTGTTGACGGTGGCTCCAAGCCTAGTCGGGGTCCGATGGCCCTGTCTGTGTGTGCTAGCTTCACTTCGCTCCGCGGTCAGTACCGGCGGGCCACGGCCTGACCTCGGCCCTACGGTTCCGCGTTGATCCACCACTCCTGTAGACGGCCACCACCATCTGCCAACCTTGCTGTCAGTGCCTGGGCCACAAACCCAGACACTCTCCACTTTACTCCTCTCACTTCAACCTCCTTTACTCCAACTCCTCCAAACTCTAACTCTAACTGACTGCTTTTCCCGCCTCCAGGCCTGTGAACTCCTCGGTGGGTGGGGCCAACCGCCTGGCTCCGCCCCACCTGGTGTGGACATCAGACCCTGGAGGGAGGCAACAAGGGTTTTGTGTCTGGCTAATGTAACTGTCTGGGGGGGTGGGTGTGTGTGTGTGTTACCTGTGACGACCTGGCTAGTGCAGGGTGCCACAGTAATGTTAGCCAAACCCCTTGATGTGTATGCAAGGTCCAGACAGATGATTGTTGGGATAGTTAACAATCTGGAATGTCTGATATTGGACTGCCAATCCTTTTGTTCTCCCTGAGATAAGCCTCCAGCCGCATTGTTTCGCAGCAGCTCTCTCATGGAGAACACAGGATCATTCGGTAGAACGAGTGCTCCAGTGTATTGGGGAGTTGAGCCAGGCAGCTGCTGGCTGAACAATCATTTGGCTGACAGTCATCAAAGGTCTATGGTGGGGCTTTACATATTACAGATTTTATACAGATTTAAGATTATCATGACTCTCTATGCACCATCTTAATAAATTTTCATAGAATGTTATCTCACTTAAAGCACCACTCCAGCATTTGTTTTCTAATTTCACCACTGGAGTGGTGCTTTAATTCTAAGTCCCCTGCAAAGTGACTTATACTTACCCTCAGGTGTCTCAATCTATTCTCAGCGCCACTCCCATTGGTCTTCTGCAGTTTGTCAACTGACAACTGTTCCAGTGTGGAGCAAGCAAGAGGTCACAACATCCACACCTTTAAGCGGGCCCTAAAAATGGATTTCTTTAGACTAGCCTATCACCTCACTGCCCTGATCTAATCTAGTCCCTTTCTGCCCTTCAAAAAATTTACTTCCAGTTCTTGTGCCCTGTACCTGTATACATTCTCACCGACGGGTTCATGCAGCTGGTTTTGAATCCCCTATTAAATCGATGGCTGGACCATATATGACAAGCTTTTCTCCCCCCCCATTCACCTTTTGTGTCTCCCCTATTTTCTCATAGAATGTAAGCTTAGGAGCAGGGCCCTCACTCCTCCTGGTATCTTAATTTTGTTATTTTGTATTGTCTCATATTGTCTGTACATGTCCCCTCTTAATTGTAAAGCGCTGCGGAATATGTTGGCGCTATAGAAATAAAACTTATTATTATTATAGGTCAGTCTGGTGTGGTACTCAGTGGGTTTCTTCCTTTTAACGCCTTGTGTGTTGGATTCCCGTGGCTTAAAGCTACTTGCTGACCCCAGTATATCTGGAGTAGTACTCTTGTCCCTATTTGCAGGTACCGTGGCTATACAATGGGGCCTGGTGCTGTCCAAGGCCCCGGATCCTATCTGGCACTGTGCTTTCGGGCTCTGTGTGGCCAGGGAAGCTTGAAACCTCGCTGTCCTGGCAAATTCTGGAAAACCAACTTGGAGAATGATCTTCCCTAGAGTCCTGCACCCTGCGTGTGGCGCTGGATCCAAGGGAGCAATGAAGCTCTCCCCTCAGCAACCACGTGAACTCCTGTGTCCCACCAGAGCACCAGTAAGGCACGATGTTCCTTTCCTCTCCTGCTGCAGAACTCTCTGAAAACTTGTGTTGGCTCCTAACGCCCCCTAAATGGCTGCTCCTCCCCCCGGGTCCCTGTCACTAGTGGGTAGCTGCCCCCCATGTTTGGAGTCTGCTTTAAGACCCTACCCCAGCCAGGTCCCATTGGGGAGGGCAACCTGGTTGTGTATTTGAGAGTGTAAGTGGTGAAACCGGTACCAACCTCCTCCGGATCCAGGTTAAGCAGTACACCTGAAATGAGGTGCAGTACTCTGTGGCGACTGAAGCCTCAGGGGAGCCACACATGCAATGAGCGCTTGTGACGTAACTTGTGACTTCTGGACAGTCAGAAGTTGAGGGACATAGGTAAAAGAAGACATCGAGGATGAGTATAAAGCTGGGAGCAGAGATCTTAGATTAAAAGCACCATGCCAGGGGTGAAAAAGAAAAATGCTGGAGTGGTGCTTTTATGAGGATTAAGATAACTTACCATTGCACAAGCCATTAACTGATGTTGAATCAAAGTTATTGTATGCCATGATATCGTAGTCCTGTGTTAAATGAGTCAAGGTAGCTATTCCTAGAACTGTATTTCAGTTTCCTTGTTTTTCACTGATATTATATAAGTAAAAAAAAATTGCTGTGTAGAAAGTCAAGACATACCGTATGTGTGGCCAAAACGAGAAGTATTTTACACAATACTGGGTAAAATAAGGTTAACAATGTTAAAAAAAAATTTGTGGTTACTTTGTTCACCTAACCCATACAACCTCCGTGAAAACCTTTATGGTGACCTTCTGACATTGTAGTGAAAATGGTTTTCGCACTGATTGGACAGGTAAAAATAGGTGGAGGAAAATCCCTTATTGTCCTTTCACACTTATTTAATTGGGAACATACATTTAGGTCAGTGGTTCCCAAACTCCAGTCCTCACGACCCCCAACAGGTCATGTTTTCAGGATTTCCTTAATATAGCACAGGTGATGCCTTGATAATGATTCCATCACCTGTTTAATAGTAAGGAAATCCTGAAAAAAAAACTTGTTGAGGGCCATGAGGACTGGAGTTTGGGAAACACTGATTTAGGCTATTATACTTTAAAGGGAACCTGTCATGTCCAATATGCACCCAGAACCACGAGCAGTTCTGGGTGCATTTTGCTAATCCCTGACTAACTGTCCCTGTATACACTAGCATAGATAAAGGGATCTTTAGAAAAAGTATTTCTAAACATATTGTAAGATTTGCTAATGAGCGCAGAAACTAGTCGCAATAGCGTTATTTCCCTGCTCTCATTCTGCCCTCTTAGCATATTAGCACGACAACAGGGGCGTGCTAACATGTCATTCAATGCAGCATCATCAGCAGTGACGCACGTACCTGTGTCCGCTGTCACCACTGATCAGAAATCCCGTCACTTCCGGTCATGCGCACCAGACCTCTCTGAAGCCGGGATTCTTCATACTGCGCATGTCCGGAAGTGCTGGGACATCTGATCAGAGGTGACAGCGAACACAGGTATGCGCATCGCTGTTGATCATGCTGCATTGAATAGAATGTTAGCATACCCCTGTGGGCGTGCTAATATGCTAAGAGGGCGGAATAAGCGCAGGAACTAACGCCCTTGCGACAAGTTACTGTGCTCATTAGCATATTATAAAGGATCTTTAGAAATACTTTTCCTAAAGATCTCTTTATCTATGCTACTAGATACAGGGACAGTTAGACAGGGATTAACACTAGAACTACTGAGGTAGTCATTTTGACTACTTTGCACCATGTATTTCTATATAGGTGTCACGAGTCCAGTAGTTCTAGTGTTAGCAATATGCAGCCAGAACTGCTTGTGGTTCTTGGTGATATTGCACCTGACAGGTTCCCTTTAAGAAACAAGATGTGAAATAAAACATTGGCAAAAGGCTATACTCTACAAATTGTATAATCTGATATAGGTAAAAAAAAATACAACTGATAAGTCACTTTTCATGGGTATTATTGCCACTATAGTGCAAGAATAACATACCAGGGCATAGCCTAAAATCAGCAAACATTTAGAACCGCCAGTTTTTCTAAAACTAAATCTAATCTCTTGTAGTGACTGATCTGCTACCATATATTGGCTACAACCTCCGGTACCTCATAGAATACACAGCGGGACTTATATCGGTCCTGTCAATTCCTACAATTAATAATACTATACAGACAGCACATTAGGAGGGTGGAGAGTTACTACTCTGTGAAACTAATCTGTCTTGGGTATAGTGAATACACATTTAGTTTCAGTACTAAAGTTGACTCTACCTATATGTGTCTGACGGCTTCTTCTCCGGCTGACCTTCGCCAAGAGACAAGTATATGCAGTAATTCAGGTGAGTGTGAAATATAAAATTCATCATGTAAAGGGTTACATTTGCTATTAAAAGATTAATGTGCGTGTTTTCAGCTTGCTACACAGGAATTATTAGAAAGCTGTAGTATAGTTTTTCATATCAGGGACAGTACCAGCTTTACCAACACTACCAGTTTATAAGAAATGAACAGGAACTTTTTTGAGTCAACTGATTTTTTTATAATGAGTTGAAGGTTTTAGACGGTATAGTTTTTGATATAATCTACAAAGTAAGGGGATGGGAATTTTCAGGGCCACCGAGGCAATAAGCTGTAATATTGTTGGGTACAATTCTGAATATAGATATATATTTTTTAACTTTTTTTTTTTAGTTACCACTTTTGTAGACCTTTAAGCACAAGTTATTTCATGTAGAACGTCTGCTTTTAGTACGACTTTTTTCCGTGATTATGTAATTTCACAATGTTTCACTAATTTACCAATGATTTGGATTTTACCATTTGGGTGATATAACCTCTATTTCATATATACTATACTATATGTTTGCTGCTCAAATGTTGGCATTACCAAATGCACCAAATATAGAAACTGCTGCACTTGCCTTGCAAATGTATTATACATTTTAGGCATCTTAGGCCTTTTTCTTTGTTAACTTAGCGGGGAAATAGGCATATGTTGATGGGACAGAGATGTAGCACACAATGTGTCACCATGTGCTAAAATTTGGATGCAAAGTTTGCTAATGAACTTAGCAAATCTTTAGACTTTCTAGTCTAATTTAATGATATTTGCCATCCAGCATGAGTTTCCGTGATAAATTACATATATTTTAAGACTTTCGGAAAAAAGGATGCTTTTTTATATAAACCCCAGCAGACAGTCTCTGGCTGCCAGTTATATAGTTCAACTAAATATTGTCACAGCTCTTATCGATTGCCCATATTAAGCTACTTTGTTTATCCCATTTTCTGTCCTAAGCTTGTACTTTAACCACCCGCTTGGGTTTTGATTTTATTCCTTACTTGACCTATTAGTATGGATTGGTAATTGCAGTGTATTTATTTTATTCACATCATTAACGCATTTATTATTAATTTATCATTGTTAAATCCATAGTTTATCACATAAAAACACAGAGGCTGACAATTCTTTGTTGGGTCTACTTTCCAAAATGGTCCCTTTTGGGGGTTTTTTTGCAAATGAGACATAACGTCCACAATCTATTTCAGACAATTTTGCACTCCAAAAATTAAGTACTACTCTATTCCTTCCAAGCCCTGCTATGTCCCCAAACAAGTTTCTGACTACAAATGGGATATCCCTGTACTCTGGAGAAATTGCACAATAAATCATGTGGTCCATTTTCTCTTGTTGACCTTCTGAAAATGAAAAATTTGGAGCTAAAACAACATTTTGGAGGGGAAAAAAAACAATTTTTAATTTTCATGACCTAATGTTTTAAAATTCTTTGATGCTCCTGTGAATTCAACATGCTCAACACACCTCTAGATAAATTCCTCAAGGGATATAGTTTCCAAAAAGGGGTCACTTGTGGGGGTTGCCACTGTTTAGGCACATCAGGAGCTCTGCAAACACAAAATGCCGTCCACTTTCTATTCCAGCCAAGTTTGCACTTTATAAGTCAAATGGTGCTTCTTTCTTTCCCTGCTATGCATCTAAATAGTAGTTTTCCATCACATATCCAGTATCAGTGTACTCAGTAGAAATTGCTCATAAAATTGTATTGTCTATTTTCACCTGTTACCTTTATGAAAATGAAAAATTTGGGCCTGAAGCAACATTGTTGTGGGAAAAAGTTATTTCTCCATGTTCATGCCTCATTATGATAAAATTATGTTAAACACCTGTAAGCTTAAAGAGCTCACCACACCTCTAGATTATTCCAGAAGGGGTATAGCTTCCAAAAGAGGGTCAGTTGTGAGGGTTTGTAATGTTTAAGCACATAAGGGGCTCTGCAAACACAACATGGTGTTTGCTATGTATTCCAGCTCCTCCACTTCTAAGCCCTGCCGTGTGCCAAATCTACTAACTACAGGATATTGATTTACTCAGGAGAAATTGCACAACAAACTGTATGGTCATTTTTTTCCTGTTACACATGTAAAAATTAAAAATGTGTGGCTAAGCAACATTTTTGTGAGAAAAATGTTTGTTATAAAATTATGTGAAGCACCTGTGAGTTCAAAGGGCTCCTCATACCTTTATAAAAATTCCTCAAGGTATGTAGTTTGCAAAATGGGGTCACTTGTGGGGGAATTCTAAACTTTTGGCACATCAGGGGCTCTGAAAAGGCGACATGGTGTCCACTATCTATTCCAGCCAGTTTTGCGTTGCAAAGTCAAATAGTGCTCTTTCCCTTCCAAGCCCTACTGTGTGCCCAAACAGCAGTTTTCCACCACATATAGGGCATTGGCATATTCAGGAGAAACTACAAATCTTATGATACATTTTCTCCTGTTACCCTTGTCAACATGCAAAAGTGATGAATCTGTCGAAAAATGTTTGTCCGTCGGACAGAGACGACGTCCACAGTAACGTTTTTTGTGTACGTCAAAAAAACGGACAGCGACGGATTGGTAGAGTGGAAGCCTATGGGTGCAGGATCTGTTGTCGTTCATCAAATGACGGAATCCGGCGACGGATATGTTTTTTTTAACTGAGCATGCTCAGATGGGGTGTAAAAACATTGTTGGGCTGAAAAAAAACTAATGTGACGGATCCGTTTTTTTGACGGATCCGTCGCATCAGCTTTTCCACAATCTGCGACGGATCCGTCGAGCCAACAGATTGTGACTGATGGCAAAAAACTGATGTGTGAAAGGGGCTAATACAAACGATAATTTACCACTGACATGAAGTACAACATGATGAAGTTTCGGAAGTAAAACGGGTATCATCGCTGCGCTTATCACCAATACAAGCCAGGAATTAATCCAAGTCGTTTATTGCATGTGCTAATACTGGTCGACGCGTTTCAGGGGTCACAGCCCTCTATTACTGTCTATTATTGTCTCTATTACACGGGTTTAGGTGTTGTGATCTTTCACAACCCCTATAGGTGGGTGCACCTTACTTTACATTTCTGCTTTTTATCTGGCAATACCCTATTCGCCTTTTTTCCTTCAGTCTCTGATACCCTATGAAGTACAACATGTTACGAAAAAACAGGTCTCAGAATCACTGGGATATGTTTATGTTAAAGCGTTCCAGAGTTATTAAATCATAAAATGATGCTGGTCAGATTTGAGAAATGAGGTTTTGGTCATTAACGTACACAGTGACTAGGTCCTTAAGGGTAAAAGGGGGTTAAACATCTAAAGATAACAGATTATAGTTACCCATACATTTATATACACAAAATGGTTAGAAGTTTCTAATAAAGTCAACTTATAACGGTGCTTCATTTTTGGTTTAGTTGCATAGGTGTAACAATCATTTAATATAGTATTTCACAACAATCATTAATATTATGTTGATTTTTTTCTTTATTTAATTTCTATTTGCTTTTATCAGGGGACAGCCACGAGCAACCTAACACAGTGATGGAACATTCTTCCAAAATGGAAATAGATGAAGAAGAAAGAAGATCAATGACTCCTCTTGCCTTAACCTTACCACCATTGAAAATTGAAACCAACGGATGTGTAGCATCTGCAGAGAGTAAGTTATGTATCATTTTGGGCTAAAATAGTTGAAAACTATGACTTCTAGTTCAGAGGTGTCCAATATTATTTTCTGCTTAAATATAACAAAGAAATTAAAACACATAATGCACATGCAAAATATCTATAAAACATTATGTTATAGAGCACCTGTCTGACATGTTTGTTTTAGGTAATTGTATTACTAATACACCTAATCTTCATGAACCAAAAATTCCGGAGCTTTTTTTTCTTGAAACTTTGCATTGTGCAGTTCCTCCAGGAAATTATCTAAAAAAAAATGACAACTGTATGTCACTGTTCCCCTTTCTCAATAGAGTGTGTCCTTACACAATTTAAAGGGTAAAGTTTCTCCTTGTGGAGAGTATATAGGAAGACTTAGGCGGGCTTTGCACACTACGACATCGCAGGTGCGATGTCGGTGGGGTCAAATCGAAAGTGACGCACATCCGGCGTCACTTGCGATGTCGTAGTGTGTAAATCCTAGATGATACGATGAACGAGCGCAAAATCGTCGTCATCGTATCATCGCTGCAGCCTCCGACATTTCCATAATGCCGGGGGAGCGACAGGTACGATGTAGTTCCTCGTTCCTGCGGCCGCACACATCGCTGTGTGTGAAGCCGCAGGAGCGAGGAACTTCACCTTACCTGCCTCCCGGCTGCAATGAGAAGGACGGAGGTGGGCGGGATGTTTACATCCTGCTCATCTCCGCCCCTCCACTTCAATTGGCCGCCTGCCGTGTGACGTCACTGTGACGCCGCACGACCCGCCCCCTAAGGAAGGAGGCGGGTCGCCGGCCAGAGGGACGTCGCACGGCAGGTATGTGCGTGTAAAGCTGCCGTAGCGATAATAATCGCTACGGCAGCTTTCACTATATATCGAACGTGCGACGGGGGCGGGACTATCGCTGCAGCATCGGTAACACATTGTTACCGATGTTGCAACGTGCAAAGCCCGCCTTACAGGTCAAGCGATATTTCCATGGGAATTTAAATATGCATACAGCCTCTTCATAGAGTAAGAGGATGGGAACACTAGTGCCACTTACTGTAGCAATCCTAAGGCTGCTTTCACACATCAGTTTTTTGCAATCAGGCACAATACGGCGCTATGCAGTAAAAACTCATCCGTTTTATTTTTTGCCGCCGGATGCGTTTTTTCTCCATAGACTTGCATTAGCGCCGGATTCTGCCGCATGGCCTTGCGTTTTTTTTTTTTTGCCGGATGAGGCATGTGCCGGCCGCATGGAACATTGCTTGCAGCGTTTTTGCGAAAAATGTATCCAACAGACACGTTTTTTTCGCCGCATTCGTTGCATAGGTTTTTGAGCCGGATTGTGCCTGATGCAAAAAAACTGATGTGTGAAAGCAGCCATAGGGGTACTTTGCACATTGCGACATCGCTACTGCGATCTCGTCGGGGTCAAATCGAAAGTGACGCACATCCGGCGCCGGTAACGACGTCGCAACGTCTAAAGCCTAGAAGCACCGATAAAGGATCGCAAAAGCGTCAAAAATCGGTGATCTGTGTAGTGTCGGTCATTTCCATAATTTCGCTGCAGCATCAGGTACGATGTTGTTCCTCGTTCCTGCGGCAGCACACATCGCTGTGTATGAAGCCGCAGGAGCGAGGAACATCTCCATACCTGCGTCCTGCCTGCAATGAGGAAGGAAGTAGGTGGGCGGGATGTTTACGTCCCGCTCATCTCCGCCCCTCCGCTTCTATTGGCCGCCTGCCATGTGACGTCGCTGTGACGCCGCATGACCTGCCCCCTTAGGAAGGAGGCAGGTCGCCGGCTAGAGCAACGTTGCAGGGCAGGTACGTGCGTGTGAAGCTGCCATAGCGATAATGTTCGCTACGGCAGCTATCACAAGATATCGCATCTGCGACGGGGGCGGGGACTATCGCGCTCGGCATCGCTACAATCGGCTAGCGATGTCACAGCGTGCAAAGTACCCCTAAGGGTATATGCACATGTTGAGTATTTGGATGCAGAAATTTATGAACTATTTCTGCATCTCTTGGCATGAAAATACAGCTAAAAACATGCATTTTGCCGTGTTTCTGCCACGCTTTGGTGCATTTTTGCATGCTTTTTCACCTGCATTTTTCTAGTGTTTATGGAGACTAATCAAAGCTATAGAGATAAATAATAGATAGAAATAGATATTAGAGATAGATTTTAGAGATAGATAGATAGAATCATAGATAGATAGATAGATAGATAGATAAATAGAGACCTGTAGATGGACATATAGACAAATAATTGCACAACCTCCCAAACATATAATAAAACTGCATCCTATGCAGCTTGTTGGACAGCTTTTTATGATTAACTACATAAATGAATGAAAAAAACGACATGGGTTCCCCCCTGTTTTTCATAACCAGCAATGGTAAAACAGAGCCACTGGCTCATATTATCAGGCTGTGAAGGTCCATTGTTATTGGGACCTTCCCAGCCTAAATATACCAGCCCACAGCAGCCCCAGAAGTAGCACATCCCATTAGATATGCCAATTCGGGTGCTTTGTCTCGGCTTTTGTCGATTGCCCTGGTTCAGTGGCAATCAGAGTAATAGTAGTTGGGGTTGATGTCAACTGTGTAGTGTCAGCTGGCATAAAGCCCTGGTGTTTGTAATGCAGAGTTGTCTGCTAGACCCCCCCATTACTAAGTAAGTAAAAAGCAAAAAAACAAAGACACAAAAATATTTTATTTTAAAAAACACTCCCCCTACACTTTATTACACTTTACTTGGTTCACCGTATTATTAAAAAAAAAAACATGCAGGTCTGCCATAATCCATGGAATCTGACGTAATACACAAATGGAAACCTAAAAGACATAAAAAGAGAAAAATAGAAACATGACGCTGTACCTCATTCACCAATTTATTAGAAATCCAATTGCCCAGTCCAATGTAGTCCTTCGATTCCCATAATGTTCCTCAATGACCTGCATTAAAGACTATGGAGCCTGGCAATGAGACATCATAGCCTTTGAGCAGCAGCCAGTGTCAACTCACTGTGCGCCGCGAGACCCGGGACACTGATGAGTGGTGACTCAGAAATAACAACGCTCATCACTCTGATATCCGGCGACTGTGATCAGTCCCTGTGACAGTAAGTGAGTATCAGAGTGATGAGCGTTGTAATTCCTGATGTGACCACTCATCAGTGTCCTGAGTCTCGCAGTCCGCAGGGTGAGTCAATACTGGCTGCTGCTAAAAACTCATGGAGCCTCGTTCTGAGGCTCCAAAGTCTTTAAACCAGGTCATCGAGGAACGTTGTTGGAGAATATTGGACCTGGGAACTTGGATTTCTAGTCATTTGGCAAACGAGGGACGGTGTCTTGCTTTATTTTTCTCTTTTTATGTTTTCAGGTTTCTATTTCCACTACTATGGATTGCATTGACTATGGCAGAATTCTTGGACTACAATGGAGATGAATGACTTTTGTTATTTTTAGAAAAATTGTGAAGCAAGGAAAGTATGGGGAAATGTTTTTTCAAATAAAATATTATTTGTGTCTATGTTTTTTTCTTTTTACTTACTGGGTTAGTAATGGGGGTGTCTGATAGACACCTCTACATTACAAACGCCAGGGCTTAATGCCAGATAACATCAACCCCAACTATTACCCCATTCGCCACCGCACCAGGCCAATCGGGAGAGAAAAGGCGTATTGCCAGAATTGGTGCATGTAATATGATAATCCACTTCTAGGGAGGCTGCAGGTTGGTATTTTTAGGCTGGAAAGGTACCAATAAGCATGGACCTTCCTAGCCTGATAACATCAGCTATATGTTAGATTGAAAATTAGCAGGGAAGGGAAGTGGTTAACAAAAGAAAATTATTAGAATGCAGTGATAAGGTAAAAGTCCAGTAGTATAGATTTGACTGACTTTTATATGAGCTTGTGGGTGTGTAAGATAAGTAACATTAACCTGAAATTGTTCAGGTCCAAATGCTAAGTTTGGAGTCAAAAGAATATCTGAAGCCAGATTTTTATGTGAAGCTGGGGTTCCCGTGTGGTCCCTTTAGAAATATTGTAGTTTCTTTAGAATTATAACATTAGAATATCTACACTAACACATTAATACTGGAAAGTATATAAGACATTACTTAGGTGCCCACATGGTATTTCCAGAGCCCACACACTTTTACCAGTGGCCTTTAACAGTATAAAAAATAGTACATTGAATCACAAATACCGCAGCTACCAATCCTTTCCTCCAACTCTAACTCCTTATCTAACTAAATTATCCAATCAAGTAGCCTCAAAGGGAATCATATCAAAGGCCATGTTGGAAGCTACCATAATTGTACTGCCAAAGGGGAAGGGAAATCCCCAAAATATTGCAAATTATAGTTATATAAGTTGTTCACCTCGGGACTGGCAGTGAGTGCAAGGTATGAAGGTGTTCTGCGAAGCGGGATTCAATGGGTGAAAGCTTCTCCTACCCCACAAGATAAGCGGTGTGCGGCAAAAAGCTAGCTTCATCTCCCCTGATGAAGGAGGCACGTTTGAGCCTCTGAAATGCGTTGAGACATTTTCTGCCCCCCACAGGCTTCCGTAGCCTTTCTTGAGTTCTGTGACGTCACACGCTCTCTTTACACGTGTGTTCAGGTATCCAGGGAAGCCGCCGGCCGGGGCTTCTGGATACTGGTGCTAGCTCCTTGCCGCACACCGCTTATCCTGTGGCATAGGAGAAGCATTCACCCCTTGAAGCCCGTCTCACAGAACACCTTCATACCTTGCACTCGCAGCCAGGCCCGAGGTGCACAACTTAACATAAGCATCCACGCCACCTGTAACCTCTGCAGCCTACAATGAACCTCCAGGGGAGGACACGCATTCATCTACTCATCTAGTCTGGTGTATTTTACAGGTAAGTCTTTTGTTCTCACTTTCACCCCGCATATGTTACAGATCACCGGTTTGTACAACGTTGTTTTGTGAGCGCTATAGTCTTTTGTTTATCACTATATCTGTTTACTTGATCCACTCTCACACGGAGTGCATTAACTATTAGTTGCTCCAACACCAGTCTTAGGTCATTTTTAAACCATTACACCTAACACATCTAGCTTATAGGCTTCAGTCTTTTTAGCTTCAGCTGTATAACCCATTTGCCTCTGGGCGCTGGTACATCCTATTCTCTATAAACCTAGAACACATTTATAAAATCATCCAGCAAGACCTTCTAAACCTTGCAAAAGTGGAATTTTTCAGGGTGGGTAAGGTCATCTCATACAAAATGTCAGTCCTACCAAAACTCATATTTATTTCACTCCATTCCATTAACCATCCCTAAAACATGACTGCAGAAGATCCAACATCAGTTAGTGAAGTACATCTGGAACAACAACAAACCCAGAATTGCAAAATCATTGCCTAAAATACAGGAGGATTGGGTTTACCTAATATATCAAGCTACCACCTAGCCTATATTACTAAAATGAGTCAAAAATGGCTACAGGAAGAAGATAACACAGCTTTGGTCACTATTCAAAAAAGCTTAAACAAAAACAAATCTATTTCTGCCTTTACTACTGGCACACCTCATGGACAAAAACAGACCCATGCCAAAACATCTACTTCACAAGTCCACAGTAAACACATGGAAATGCCTTCTCCCTAATTTCCAGAAGGGCAAGATAAACCTCACCCCCAAACGTATCCCCTTAGAAACCCTAGAACCTATGATTTTCAAGATAAATCTATCAACGTGGAAAAAGCAGGGTATTGTAAACTACTTGGATATCATAATAGACAACATCCCAATAACATTTGGCGAGTTCAAAACCAAATTCAACCTCTCAGACAAAGAATACAGTAATTGCCTTCGTATAAACCAACACTTCTTAAAAAAAAGAATTAAACTTAGACAACCGTCCGTTATAGTCAATTTACTAAACAACCCCCTAAACACCCTAACATGGAAAACCAACAACATCTACAAAGTATTTAATGAGGACTCAGGCCTATGCATTGGCCAAACATAGCAGCATCGGAGAAAGAATTAGGAATAAAAGTAGAAGAGTAGCAATTCCTAAAAACTCTGGACATTATTTACAAACACTCCCCATGCGTAACCGTGCAGGAAACATACTATAAAGTATTCTCCAGATGGTATTACACACCATAAAAATTAAATATGATGTACCCAGAAAAATCATCTCTACTAGAGAAATTGAGGGACAACTGACAACTTGGTTTACATATTCTGGAGCTGTCCATTCCTTGGGTGGACACACTAGACCTCACCTCAAAAACCAGTAATTTAAACATCCCTCTAACCCCCCCAGCTATTACTACTGTGCATCGGTCTGGAAAACATTCCAAGTGAATTTAAACCCATGATAAGTCCTATTCTGTTAACTATAAAGCTTCTGATCGCATCAAGGTAGAAACAAGAAGCTCCACCCAAGATAGAAGACCTAATAGAATTTCCCTACACAGCGCATTTGAACACAGCTTTACCCTAAGGGAAAAGAACTACAAAAAATACAACCAAAATTAGCTCTCCTGGATCAAAACATTCATACAACTGTACATAAAAGAAACCATTGACTAGTAGGGATGGGCGAACCCGAACTGTAAAGTTCGGGGTCCGTACCGAACACATGGTGTTCGTGCACACGACCCCAAACACAAGCTTTCTGGGACGTTTGTGTTACAGTTCGTGTTACTGTTCGGGTCCAGGGGCTGTTAAAAAAAAGCACGTTATTAAAAAAAATATTATGAATCATACTTACAGGTCCCGCAATGCGTCCTGCAGACTCTGCCTCCCAGTGCTTCTGCTTCCGCGTCCGTCCGATCATTGCTGTTCCACCTCTGGCTAGAAGGACCTGCCGTGACCGTCATACCCATGTGACCAGTCACGTGTAAATGCTGTATTACCTCATTGGCTACAGACTGGTCACGTGAGTATGACGGCATCAATGGTACTGGTGCACCATGATGCGAGTGTCATAGCATCACGGCACAGAATCTCCCAACAGCAGCGGGTCAGCTGCATGTATTTCCACAGCTGAGGCGCTCCTGGCGGGAGAGTGGGGGGATGCAATGCGAGACACAAGTGCAATCATCCCCTTACTGTCATCCTCTGCTTCATCGCTCTGTCCAAAGTGGTGTAGCAGACCTGACATGAGTCTCTGTGCTTCTCACTGTGTATAGACACTGTGCACAGTGATGAAGCAGAGTTAACATTGCGCTTTGCTTCTCACTGTGTATAGACAATGTCTGTGCACAGATATGAAGCTGACTTTGCTGTCCCTGTGGATTACGTCGGACCAAGGATTTTTTTTTTATAATAAAGATGGAGTCTCTAAATGTTTTTTTGTTTTATTTCTAATAAAAAAAAGTCTCTGTGTTTTTTTTACTGTTTCCTAGAAATTCATGGTGGCCATGTCTAATTTGGCGTGACACCATGAAGTTTGGGCTTAGTACCATCTGAGAATACAAAGCTGGTATTAACCCCTTTATTACCCAGTGTGCCACCGCCATCACGGCCGCTGGACGAGCCAGGTAAAGCACCTGGAAATGGCGCTAAGAAACAATGCGCCATTTCCAGGGGCGGCTGCGGGCTGCCGAGAATCCCAGTCCCCAGCTGCCTGGCTTTACCTGACTGGCGATCAAAATATGGCGGGAGCCCACGCATTTTTTTTTAATTATTTTTTTAAATAAAAAAAAATTAATGGGCTTCCCTGTATTTTGATCGCCAACCAAGGTATATCAGGCAGCTGGGGGTGGCTGTCCCTAGCCGTCTGCTTTATCTGCACTGAGAATCAAAAATACCGCGGAGTGCTAAGTCATTTGTTTTAATTATTTATTTATTTTTACAGTACTGTGATGTCAGGCAATCAAAATACAGGGAAGCCCATTTTTTTTTTTTAGTTATTTAAATAAATAATTTAAAAAAAAAATGCGTGGGCTCCCACTGCATTTTTTTATTGCTAGCTAAGAGTGATCCAAGCAGCTACTGGCTGCTAACCCCCACGGCTTGGTGGTACCTTCACTGTCAATGGAAAATCCAGGGAAGCCTTTTTTTTTTTTTTTTTTTTTAAGTTTCGGCGTGGGCTTCGACATATTTTTGTATGCTAGCCAGGTACAGCAGGCAGGTACAGGCTGCCTCCAACCCCCAGCTGCCTATTTCTACCCGTCTGGGAACCAAAAATATAGGGGAGCCCTTTTTTAATTATTTCATGAATTTCAAGAAGTAATTAAACAAAAAACAACGTGGGCTTCGCCCCATTTTCGTGTCCAGCCAGGTATAACTAGGCAGCTGAGAATTGGAATACGCAGCGTAGGTTGGCCCAAGCTTTCTGGGCCCGCCCCTGCTGCGAATTCAAGTCCACAGCCACACCAGAAAATGGCGCATTCATAGAAGCGCCACCTTTTGGCGCTGTATCCAACTCTTCCAGTGGCCCTGATGCCGGGTGGCATGCTGGGTAATAAGGGGTTAATACCAGCTTTGTTTTACCAGCTAGTATTAAGCCACAGATTCTTAATGTCAGGCAAGTTTGACCCAGCCATTATGAATGCCCAATAAAGGGTTAAAAAAAGACACCACACAAAGAAAAAATACTTTATTATAAATAAATACACAGACACTTTATTAGAAATAAATACACAGACACACTCAGGGACTCCATGTTTATTACTCCATCTCACTCCTCCAGGATCCTGGTCTTTTGTCTTCTTTATTCTTCAAGCCATGCAGCTCTGCTATATCAGACAGCACAGGGGAGGAAGAATGCTTCTTCTCCCCCGTGCTGTGTAATCACTCAATGAGTGAGCAGAATCTGCGGGTCGGTAAGCGGTGACGTCACCGCTGCCTCCGTTGCGATAGTAACCTGACGGGCGGGTTACTAAAGCAACAGTGTTCTCACCGGCTGTGGCAGCCAATCCCTACATGTGGGCTGACTCTGTAAAGAGCGCCGATATACATAGATGGGGAGCCGACCATGTTCCCGAGCATCTCGCCGGTACACGGCACTCACCGAGTATACCGAGCACTGAGATGCTTGGGCAAGCACTGCGTACCAGCGAGATGCACTGACAGAACCTAGCATGACATCATAGCCATATGACCAGTCTGTAGTCAATGAGATAATACAAAATTTACTGACTGGTCACATGCTATGATGTCACGGAAGGTCCTTTGGTTACAGGGCGGCACAGCGATGATCGTACTCGGAAGGAGAAGTGGCGGAAACAGAGTCTGCAGGACGCGTCGCGGGACCTGTAAGTATAATGACAATGTTTATTATTAACTATGTTCTTTATTTTACAGCCCCCTTGGCTCATCCCATAACTGTAAAGTCCGAGTTCGGGGTTCGGATGCAAGTTCGTGTTATATCAGAACCCGAACGCAAACTTTACAAAACGTTCGGGCGAGTCTCCCGAACACCGAACGTCGGGGGGTTCGCCGATCCCTTTTGACTAGGACTAAAAACTTACCGTATGCCGTTATATATCCAAACTCACTTAATGTATGCAGTGTAACTGCAAAAAACTCACCAGATTGACAGAACTATTGTCCAAGTGTAAAAAGAACTCTGAACTCTGATCTCTGAATGTAAATTGCCTTGTTAACCCCCCCCCCCATCCCCGGTTAACGTTATATAATCATGACCCTTTTTTTTCCTACTGGTACCCCATGCTATTCCAACTCATGCCTCCCCATTTTAACTTGCAAAATCAATAAAAACATTTGAATCACAAATACAGCAGCACTTAGATTGGAATCAATTCTTAAATATCCTTAAATATTCTTAAAAATAGGAAGTGATGAAATATTGTTATCATTCAGAGACATTACCATCTCTGTGAAATTAGCTTTAACTATTTTCGCAGACATTTTAGTTTAGCAATCCTTGTAATATATGTTAATATTTAATATGTATTTAAACATCACTTCACCATTGATACTGTATTTAGTTTTAATTTACATAACAGGTTTTGTTACTTTTTAAATACAATATATTACTTTTTTAGTGCTCGCTCTGAGTTTTCTTAATGGTCAACAATTCTGCAGGTTGTAATTGAAAACACTTAATAAACATGTGAAATAACTGTAAAATGTTCCAATTTAACAAATAAATGTTAATCACTCTGCAATTTAAAATTATGCTATTTTCCAATATTCTACCTCTATCAATTCAATATCTCGTGCGGTCATTTAATAGAGGCTTTACTCAATAACAACCAACAGACCTATTAATCAGTGTTACTTATGATACTGTAAGCATCTTGCATAGCCTAAGGCTACTTTCACACATCAGTTTTTTGCCATCAGGTTCAATCCGGAAAAAAACGGGTAAAACGGATCCGGTACCGCATCCGTTTTTTCCCCATAGACTTGCATTGTTACCGGATTGTACCGGATGGCTTTGCGTTGCATCCGTTTTTTTCCGGATGCGGCAAAATTAGTTAATGCGGCGGCCGGAGGCAACGTAGCTTGCAACGTTTTTTTGTCCGGCAAAAAAAACGCAGCGCGCCGGATCCGGCGCGATACGGCGTGTTTTACAATAGAAGCCTATGGACGCCGGATCCGGCGTAATGCGGTAAAAAACGGATGCGGCCGCCGGATCCGTTTTTCTAAACTGAGCATGCTCCAATGTAATTAACAAAACGGATCCAGCCAAAAAACGGACGAAAAGGATGCAAAAACGGATGCAAACCGTATCCACCGGATCCGTTTTTTAACGGATCCGGCATAACGGATCCGTTAAAAAACGGATCCGATGGATACGGTTTTCACTTTTTTTTCAGGATCCGTTGGATCAGGAAAAAAAAGGACTGTGCCTGAATACAGAAAACTGATGTGTGAAAGTAGCCTAAATGTACTACTATTGGCAACACTGTCTCCGGACTTATCTTATTATCTTCCATCAAGCACATCTGTGACATCATTGTTTGGCAATTGCAAAAGGAGCTTTCAGCAGTGGATCTTGATGATTTACACCCTCAGTTGCATTTCTCATGCAACCATTGAAAGGGTTGTCCACTACTCAGACAACCCCTATTCAATTGCTATATATCAATGTGTAAAATAAAATCAGATAATGCTTCCGGTACCAGAGCCATTCTAACAACTTTGGTGCTGGAATCCCGGGGTTTGCATGACATTATTTCACGTAAGCTCTACACTCAATCAGTGGCCACTTTTCGGCCACTTTATCAGTTAAATTCGAAGGAAGTGAGAATGAGGTGACCGCTGACTGACTGCACGGGTCAAACAACAACACCGAAGGCCCGGCGCTGATGATGCCGGAATGGCACCAGAGCTAAGTACAGGCTGTTTATATTTCACGCAAGGGATTATAGCAATTGAGAAGGTGTTTTCTGAGTTGTGGATAACCAACTCATAATCTCAATGACAGCATTCCAAGGCCAATGTAAGTGCTTGTATATTTCTCTGTAGTGCTTATACTTGATATTGAATAAATCGAAATGTTTTGAAGATTTTGTTTCCATTTTTTTCATAATTTCCATATCATTAACAGAATTCCACAGATTTTCCTTCCTAATATTGCAATATCAATGTTGAGGAGCTTGTTTACAAAGTTGTCTTTATTTTGCATAGATTAATTCTATATTTAGACTGTAAAATTATGTTAAAGGATTATACACTATATATCATCACAATGAAAACAGAAGTAGGAAACTTATAAGGTGACGTTATGAGTTAAGATGTCATATATAAAGTAAAATTCCTTTAATTTGGCATCAATAGAAGCTAATGGCTGGCATACTCAAACACTAGATTATTAGATGATTCTAAAGGCCCCGTTACATGCTACGATTTATCTAAAGATATGTTGTCGGGGTCACGGTTTTCGTGACGCACTTCCGTCATCGTTAGCAATGTCGTTGTGTGTGACACCTACGTGCGACTCCGAACGATCGCAAGTAGGTTGAAAATCGTTGATCGTTGACACGTCGTTCAGTTTCAAAATATTGTTCGTCATGTGGAATGCAGCAGACATATTGCTACGTTTGACACCCTGCCAACGACGAACAACATCCACACAACCGCCTTGGTCAAACAATATATCGCTGAACGATGTTGCGTCGTTTGTGAGATGTGTACGTGTGACCGCTACTAAACAACCTATGTGCTATCTCGGCAAATCGTAACTACGACCTGGGTGTGTCACATCACTACTGAGATCGTCAGATAAATCGTAGCGTGTAATGGGGCTTTAAGAAAATATTTATATGCTTGTCAAAGTAGAGACTCATAAGTTTCGTAATTGTGTTTATCCTTAGCTCTCATGCTCTGCTCTGGTGGTATGGATCTAGTCATATACTCTGCATGACAACCACACTACTGAAAAGATCTAAATACATGGCATTATTCATTTTGTTCTTTTCAGAACCTTTAGCTTGTATTGATTACTGTTATTTTCTTTAAGGGTCAGAACTGAAATCTTGTGGTCATTGTGGAAAGGATTATAGATTAATGGAGAATGGTTCACAGATTGACTCTACTCTAAATGCTTGTCATTGCTGTGACTCTACCCATCAGGACTTGCAGGTATGGAATAATTACTATAACTAGAATAAAAGAGAATTGTGTCATGTTTAGCACATTTACAAATACTTTACTATTTAAGGGGTTAGCTATTTTATTTTTATTTAAAAAAAATGTGTTGGACAAAAGATTTTGTGGCATTTACTTACTAATATATTTTACATATTCTTTTTTTATGAAGTGCCGCTGGCTTTTTATAGTACTGCTTCAATTTCACTGGTATCTGCCACTGCAGGATATAGATATGGGTTGTATACAGTGGTGGAGGAGGAAGCTGACGACTCTTTTCTCCACCATTCATCTTGTGAATCTAAGTTTCTGCAAAGTGACTGCAGACTTTTACCCCAAGGTTGGACAACCCCTTGAAATCTTCTCAGCATCTTACAGGGTGCCCCCACTTCAAGGTGTTTTAATTCTAAAAATATTCTAGGATCATAATAAAATACACCCTTAGATATTCCAAAGTGAATAACTCTGCAACTTTACAGAAATTACTGCTACAAACGAAACATGATCTAATGTAACGTGTAGATAATGAGACAACAGCGGAAGGAAGTCACAGCCTAATAAAGTGATTCTATTTCACATGTAGGGAGATGGTATCTACAAACATACACTTTTGTGTTACTAGTTATATTCCTTTTACATGTTCTCTTGTTTGCATTTATAGCATTTCTCACCCTGAATCTCCAGTAGTGGAAAAATTAAGGCTTTGCTAGCTGCCCTTCACCGCGGCAGCCGGACTAGAGCAGACTTCTGCAGTAGGCAGTCTCCGCTCAAAATAATGACCAGTTCTGGCGTTGCTAAGCCCTACTGCCCATTTAGGGGGTTTTGTTTAAAATTATGTCCGATCTCTCTTGTTTTCTGTGATTTTTTTTTTCTGCTGTTCCATTACACACAAAGGAAATAAACATTTGTATGAAAAAATGTGTAATTGCAATACTTTTCTGGGAGAAATACTTCATTTTCTGGACTAATTTCAAGAGTACCAGCAGTTTTGACCAAACACATCTACAAACAACTTCCATTAGAAATTGAGTTAGATTTCTTGATGCAGAGCTGCCCAAAGTCTGAAGTATCAAATTGTTAGGGTGAACACTTTGAAATGTTCACTAGTTGCCTGCTCCTGATCTAATTGGTATGGATCAAGTGCATGCATGAAAGAATGACATCAGACAGAGTCAGATGTAACCTCTCCTTGATCAGAGAATGGCACGGCTCCAAGAGAGAACTTTATTTCAACAGAGCGTCAACTTATATAAACTAGGAAAAGGGGCATGGTCAGCTCTACAGTGGGCATGTTCAGATGTTTCCATTGGTAAGTGAGTTGGTCAATGGGTTAGTCCATGGGCTGATCAATGGGCCGGTCAGTGGGTTGGTCCATGAGATCATCAGTGGGTTGGTCCTCTTCTCCCATCTGGACATTCCTTGCATTAGTATGGACAGGGTGTGGAGAACAGGAAATGGCGGCCATCTTAAATGCATGTCACACCATGATATAGATGAACTATGTAAGGTGAAATAATACGCTTCATCGATGATATCCCCAACCACCTATGTCTCGAGGTTAAGTATTTGATCCATTGGCAGTCCTTAACAAAATGATCCCCAAACTACAACCTTAACACAACCATATTTTTTTATTGAAATCTTTAGTTTTCACCAAACATGTCTTCTGGTATTAAGCCTAGAAGATTATGGGGAATAAATGAGATAGTTCTTCCAATATCCTCCCTCGGGGAGCAATCACATGATAGTATTTTACAGTCCTCAAATATTGGTCAGACCTCAGGTCTCCTAACCTAAACTGACAACTTCATATATGTCATATAATATGAGGCTGATAATTATGGTCAGGAGACCCAAAGTTGAGCCAGGAGTTGGTGACCTTACTATGTTGATACTAGTTTTAGATCTGTTAAATAAGTGATATATCTGTATTTTTGGTTTAAGAAATTATTGCAAAATCTGAGTATTTTTGTCTTACATCGATGCATCCCACCTTTTTAACATTAAAAAAAACTTTACAAGGGGTGTCCTAATATTTTCACATGAATGCACAGTGAGAGAGAATGAGAAAAAGAGAAGTTACTTCTGTCACTTGATTCATTTGGAAACTGCACTATCACTATATGCAGCATCAGGGATGAAATAACAACACATCTATAAGAAAATGTGTTTCTTGTCAAACTGAAACTTTTGTGGTAGCAAAAATATAACCTGCACGTGATTGTGTACTTTAACTAATCTGTATATAATAAATGGTGATATAATATTTCCTATACTTTTTAGTGATAATAGTGTGTCTGTATGTGAATACCATACATACAGTGTGTCCACCCATATCCTGTCCACATCCATTAACTTGAGAACGGCAGCAGCTATAGGAATAGAAGTGGTGTCTAGGTATAGTAAAGTAGCCATGCGTTACACAATGAAACCACCTATAGCGCCACCTGGTGGAAACCAACAGAGTTAGCATTTTTATCTCAAAAATGGAACGAGATAGAGAAAAAAAGTGAATTACAAAGTTGTAGGGCATCATCAATTCAATATGAATCGACACCTTGCATTCAGAAATGCTATGATTAGAACGTGTAAAACTCACATGGCTGCGGACGTGAAGCAATACCTCATGGAGACCTTCCTACAAGTCATTGGGTATCGTGGCTGTGTGGAGTGGCCTCCACGCTCTCCTGACCTGATCCCATTGGACTTCTTTTTGTGAGGTCACATCAACCAGCAGGTGTATGCGACCCCTCCACCAACATTTTAGGACCTACGACAACGTATCACAGATGCTTGTGCAAACGTGTCACCTACCATATTGCACAATGTGCAGCAAGATACAGTATTCTGTCCAGAGTCCAGATGTGCATTGCAGCTGACGGTGGCCACTTGGACCATCAAAGTTAAATGAGCTCCATATGCGTGACCAGCATTCAATGTTTTGAGGGGGGTCATGGGTTTCATATCATAGCATTTCTGTGTGCAAGGTGTCGCTTCGTTTTGAATTGATGATGCCCTACAATTTTGTAATTCACTTTTTTTCTCTTTCTTGTTCCGTTTTCGAGATAAAAATGCTAACTCCGTTGTTTTCCATCAGGTGGCACTATAGGTGGTTTCATTGCGTAGCGCATGGCTACTTTACTTTACCTAGACACCACTTCTATGCCTACAGCTGCCGCTGTTCTCAAGTTAATGGCGATGGACAGGATATAGGTGGACACACTGTATGTATGGGCAGCATGGTGGCTCATAAGTTAGTACTGTTGCATTGCTGTGCAAGGGTCCTAGGTTCAAACGCCCTCCCTGTGTTTGCATGGGTTTTCTTCAACACGTGGGTTGCCAACTGTTCAGAAATTCCAGTACAGTCTATAAAAAAAGGGCACTTTTTTGCCCTGCCCATAATAAACATTTAAGGTGTCCGTGATGTTTTTGAAGCTGAAGAAACTTGTACAGATTATTTGACAGTTTTACAGTTTATAGTGAATGCAGCTGATGTCTTCATATTAGAATTATGGGCTATTGTGATGGATCACTTATAAATAGTGAACGGTTGACCCGGACTGTCAAAGTCCAGATCTATGCTGGTTCAGAAGTACCCATGCAATGACCCCGAGCCTGGTGTTCTCAGGGAACTCTAGGTATGTGGCACCCCTGACCTGGTCAGGCACCACTGAGTACTGCACCCATGCTGGGGGCAGTACAACACAGGTAATCCAGAAGGCTGACCGGGGTGTGATTACATAGGCGCATATTAACCAGGTCTCCCACATTGACCTATGAAGGGACCCCTGGGGAATCCAGGAGGGGGCATGGCCTCCATCTCCACTCAAGGGGTGTGGTAGAGAGTCTGGTTGCTAAGTTGCGGAGGCAGGCACAGAGGCGAGGGAGTAGTGAGCCAGTCAGTTAGTGAAGCTCAGGGAGAGAAGTCGCAAGGAAGAACCTGGAGGCTGTCACTAGTCAGACACCGCAGGTGCAGTGGTTGCTGGCAGGGGAGAACGGTCACCTGGTAGTGCCGCCCGTAAACCACCTAAGGCCGGAGTGCAGAGAGGTGGCTGGGTACGGGGACTGCCAGGTGAGGACCAGGCCTGCACGGTGTTACAGGTCTCCAGAGCAGGGGCCCATTCAGTTGGCCTGCTCAACCTGTAGGTGAGGGTACTTCATACCCTCCACCAAAACACCACAGAGTCCGCAGCCACGTAGCAACGAGAGGGCCCATAGATCACAAGAGGCAAGCAGCCAGAGTGACCTGGTCCAGGCTACAAACAAACAGGCCGATAAAGGGGAGAACAGGCAGAAGCAACTTCCCTGGGTGACCCCGTAGGACTACAAGTCTGGGTCACCACAAAAACACGAGGGCTAAGAAGGCGAGTCAGCAGCCACCCCCTAAGTCAGCCTAAAGGATCCTGTTTCCCACTTGGAGCATCACAGCATCGCCCGGGTTAACTCACCCCTGCCATCTGAAGTGAGTAAAAACCCTGAAAGACATTCCTGCTGTCCGTGTGAGTTCTTCTGCAACCTGTGGTACTACACTCCGACACTGGGCCCTGGGGCCAGCCTCACTCTCAGGAGGTCACTACATCTAACTGCATTCAACATCAGCCCCAGGTGTCCCATAAACTGCAGTGGCTGTCACCCTGAACGCAATACCGAGAGTGGCGTCACGAATCCCATAGAAGTCAACCTACCTGTGACCAGAAGGATCCAGGACGCGCCGTCCCTGAAGACCCTGAGACGACCTGAAGGTAACGGGGCCACGGGGCGGCACAGGTACCTATCAGGTGTCGACTACTTGAGTAATTAAAGAAAAAAACAAAGAAAAAGAAAGAAAATAGGGAAAAGCAGGCACGTTATACTTACCAGTCTCCTGTGCGGCTGTAACTCTACTTCCGGTGGCACTCATACTACTTTCGGGGCTGCTCTTTATCCTTAATACATATGCACTGCTTAACCAGCCCACCAGCAGTCCTGGCATTGTGATTGCTTGCAATCAGACAGAGCCCCACCCTGTGTGACAGTGTGACTGACTCCTTACAATAACACACTGTCTGCATGTCTATATTTGTTTAAAAACAAATGAATTAAAAAATTGGAGTAGGGTTCCCCCATATTATGATGCCCAGCATAGATAAAGCCTACAGCTACAGGCTGCAGTCCCTCAGCCATGTGCTTAACTTGGCTGTGTATGAAAATAAGAGGGACTGCATGTGCCTGCTCCATACAGCAGACATTCAGCAAGTCACAAATGCATTCATCTAACACCGGGTGCTGCAAATGGCAACCTGTAAGTATTGTAATGCAATCTATACATACACAATAATATTTGATAATAGAAGGGAAAAAAATA
This sequence comes from Anomaloglossus baeobatrachus, assembly GCF_048569485.1. NCBI lineage: Eukaryota > Metazoa > Chordata > Amphibia > Anura > Aromobatidae > Anomaloglossus > Anomaloglossus baeobatrachus. The sequence goes on from NC_134354.1 coordinate 662,170,488, forward strand.
CCATTTCAAAATAATGGTGTGCAAAAGGTGCCCAAGGTTATAGTCCTCTGGATCAGCCTTGCATAAATTTGTGATCCTAAAAAAAAACTTGTTCAGATGCTTTGTATATTAATTGCAGTTATTGCAATCTGTACCTTATCTTTCCTAGAACACAGTAAAGAATACCACAGAAAATAGAAAGTTTAAGTGTGTGGAATGTGGAAAAGCATTTAAGTTCAAACATCATTTGAAAGAACACTTTCGTATACATAGTGGTAAGTGTCTGGATTTGCACATTTTTATGCATTCATTGACTTAAAGCGAATCTGTCAGTAAAATCAATCTACCTCACCCTCCCAAACTGCATATTTGGGAATGCAGGTTACTGAAAGATAAAGCCATCAACACCTTTACATATTCTATCTGTTGCTGCATTCATGAGAAATCAGCATTTTAATTCATATCCAAATGAGGTGTTCAGTATTTATGCATGCCTCTCAAGACTGATTTCCCACCCAGCAGCAGTCTCATTAGCTTGCTTACTAGGTCACTGCCTTATTTCCTTGCCTGGCTCCTGAGGAAACACAGACAGTGAGCTATGAATCAAGCTAAACACGTTGGTGCTAGGTGGGAAAACAATTTTGGCAGGCAGAAGCTCTGGAAGTGCTTTGTCATAACCACAGAGCACTTAACCCATAATTTGCATATGAATGCTAATGATGCTAAGAAGTCTGGAATGCAGCAACAGATTGAAGACATAAAGATGTCATTGGATTTACATTTTAAAGACCAACTTATCCCTATATTGGTTGGTGGACAGGCAGTTCATCTTACGAACAGATTCCCTTTAAAGCCTTTTTCATGGGCAGATATATTAACTGCAACGAACCCTTATTCATAAGATAGTAATTCGATCTGTGATAATTTACATTCAAATTTAATAGTAATCAAAAGGGTTTTCTGTACTAACAATCACTTTTATATATGTATTCCTCACACCATACAGTTCACAGTTCATCAAATCCCTTGTCAACAAGCAATGATTTTTATCATCATAAAAAAACTGAGGGAAAAGTACAAATGAGCAAACTATTATTAGATGTTGGTCCACTTGATAGGATGACACTGTACAATATTGTGGAACAAATGTCTGTGCAGACAAATGTTCAATCAATTATTGGCTATTGTAAATGTCATGAGTGTGTCGCACCCTGCTGAAACCTGGGGTGATCTGAGAGCAGAAGATTACAGCATTTATTTGATCTCAGTTCCATTTTTAAATCCTCTCAGAAATTATCATGAGTAGGAGCAATTTTAATTCCATTTAGTGCTCATTAACATTTCTTTTCTATCCTGCTGAGATTGACTTGTAGATGTTAATCTCAGCTGCAGGTATACCCTTCTGATATATAAACCCACTCCTTACTCTTTGCTATGCTGGCTATAGTTCATTCTATGCTGACCTGTGAAGGAGTTGTCTCTGGAGAAAGCTGTGGTTCTGTTTCCAGCATTATTCTGTGGAGTCCCTCTCTGTAGAATAATTGGAGCTTCTCTTGTTGTTTCTGTTTTCCCTTGTTTGTCTCACATTCCTCGTGTTGCCTTGATATTGGTAGTAAGACTATTGTCTTGCTTGCCTGCTGCACACTAGTCCGGGCAGGTCCAGGGCTGGCCAGCCAGGGTCTAGGCATGTGATCGCGTCTAGGGATGTTACAAAACATAGGAATCAGCCACGGGTGAGTTAGGTGGTGACCCCTCTCCCCTGTTCCTATTGTCAAGGCCTACCTTCTTCACTGACGTACCCCATCTCTTGCACTGCGCCAAGCATTCCCTCGCCCCTGCGTGACAGTAAACTGTTCTCATAATTTAGGCCACTTTCACAAGTTCAATTTTCTTTTATCCATGTTTGTTAAGGATAGAACCCATACCTATTAGGTTACATGCCCAAGATCTGGGCAGGATGTCCTCTCCTGAGGGACCGCGAGTGTTCTCTGCCAGAGACCACAGCTGCCTGTGCTCACATCAGGTCTTGAGCCGCTGAAATCTACCTCTCTGTTCTCCCTGCGGAGAACACTTGTGGCTATGTGGCGGGCAAAATAAGCACAGTGGGAATGAGATTTCTAGAGATCCCATTGTGCTTTTACTGTATATCACAGCATTGTGGACGCAGCGATAACACGCTGCGTCAAAACGCTGTGAACCCTGATCATGGGCACACAGCCTTATAGTCTATGCATAGTCATGTAGTCATGTTTTTTTTTACAGGGACATGTTTATCATCCTATGTATTAAACATCTACCGCTCTTCTAAGAAGAAAGCTAACAAGGTTGCTAGCAATAATGGTGTACTTGCCTGTAGGAAAATGTGTACTATTTAAAAGGAAACTGTTTTTGATGGGTTAATGATAGAGGCTTTAACAGGAATCAGTCTGGGAGGAAAAAAAAAGGGGGGGGTTTAAATTCAGAGGTCTATAGGTACCGTGATACATAACGAGATCACTAGCGAGATTGCAGCTGAGCTATCTTGTTATGTGTGACACCTACCAGCGATCAGGCCCCTGCTGTGAGATCTCTAGTCGTTGCAGAATGGTCCAGGCCATTTTGTTCCAAGGCGATGGACCCATCGCTGTGTTTGACACTGTGTGACAGGGTCACAGTGACTGCTGAGATTGTTATACAGGTCTTCACTGCGACCTGTATTGTTCCTGCATCGCTGGTAAGATCTGACTGTGTGACATCTCACCTGCGACCTCCCAGCGACTTACCTGCGATCGTTTTCAGGATCGCTGGTAAGTCGTTGTGTGTGAATGGGCCTTTATATCCCTGAATAGAGAGTGAGAAGCTTGTAGAACTAATCAAATGTAAGGCTGTAACAATGAAAACAGTGTGTACAGTTTATGTGGTATAATAAGAATAGTACTTTCCTTTGTAGAAGTGCCCCCTTTGAAAACGTAAGTCCACAATTGCTGCAGCGTGAAGTTGTGATTGCCTGCGGGTAGTTAATGCGCTGGCTGGTGTCAGCAGAATGTCTAGAACACAGATCAGCGAGGTGGCAAGGAGAGCGGAGGCGCGGATTGGTAACCAGGGCCTAGGCCGAAGGCTTTCCTGAATACAAAATACGCGATGCAGGAGAGCGGGTGACGTCACAGTGCTCAGGCTTACCGAAGTGTTGCGCCCCGGGGCAGCCAAGCTGCTCAGATCCAGATGGTCCGTGGCTCGAAGGGGTTCCGGATTCGGGGGCACCGTCAACCAGTTTTAAATGAAAAGAAAAGAAAAATAAAATAATAAAAAGTCCGACTACGCCATTTGCGGTTTGCGGCCAGGGATGGTAGGGCCGCCGCTGCGGGTTCCCGCTGGGGATGATGGATGGGGCAGCATGGATAGTGGATCCCTCTGCAATCAGGGCTTTTCCTCAGGGGTAGGTGAAAGGTTAACATGGAGGCGCAGTGCAATGAAGCAGTCCAGATAGAGAGTGCAGTTTGATTGTCTTTACTTACTGGCTTCACGCCCTGGGGACGTACTGGATCCCAGGTGCGCCCGTGTCCCTGATTGCTGTGCTAGCCAACCTGGTGCCACTCTCCACCTTTGCACTCTGGTGTATGTGGGTACTCCTTGGCGTGGAGCACTTGGAGGTCCTTCTGGTGTTTGGGTCCTGCCGCAGTCAGCTTGGACTATTTAAGGGAATTTCTCCCAGTCCCCTCTTTGCTGCTGATGCCTCGGACGTTAGTGGTGGCAGATGAGTCCTGGAAACCCACCCGCCTGGCAGAGTTAACAGATGGCTTGAAATCCTGATCTGTTCTGGGATCTGCACCCTGTGCGTGCAAAGTACTGTGAGCCCTGGATGTCCACCCCACATGATCCCTCTGTCCTTGGAGCTTGATCACTCGCTCTCCAGCTACTTTCCTCCTCTGAGTGGCTGATCTTTCTACTCAGGTCTTTGCGGATTATTTACTACTTTCAATGTGTCTCAAGAGTCTGTTGTCTGTCTTGACACCTTTCCTTTTTACTCCTCTCCTCAACTCACAACTCCTTCCTCTTTCACTTCCTTTCTCCGACTGACTAGCCACACTCCCCAGGTCACTTTCTCCTCCCCCAGGTCTGGTCTCTTCCTCCACAGTAGGCTGCCTGTCATCTAACAGTGCCCAGCATCTGTCATCTGGCTAAGTGAGTCTCCCAGCCGGGTACAGCGAGTGTAAATGTCCTGGTGTGCATGTGTACTGACTGGCACAGTCATGTAGGACCCGAGCTGTTACCTTGTTTTTGTGAGACCTGGTTACCGCAGGGGCGTCACATTCCCCCTTGGTTAAATCCAGCACGTCCGCGGTCTTTAATTCAAACAGGTCATACTGCAGTTTTGACATGCATAACATTTTCAAACATTTTCAAACAATTCTACCCTTGTGGGAGGCATATTTCCTTGAACGTTTCAACCTGGTCTCACCTTCCTTACCACCCGCCACCCAGAGTTTCTGGCACCACTGCTTAGTGGTTTTCCACCCAAAATCCCTTGTGTCCTTTTGTTCCTGGATGAGCAACAAGGTGATAAAGTCCTGGGAGAGCATCACCGGTTCCTGTGGTGACAGGGTTCTGGCCTGCTTCACCACAGACGCTTCCTGTGCCTGCTATTTTCCTGGGAACAGTCCTGTAAAGCAGGCTGCAGGTTTAACCAGGTTTAGCACACAATAGTGTAACTTTTTACATTGAAAGTTTGTGTCACTTCCAGTCCTGTGACTTAGGTCCATGTTTACTGGTTAATTTCTTTCAAAGCATTACTTTTGCAACATTTCAAAACATTCAAGGCATTCTCTTCCTCCCCAGTTGGCTGCCTGTCATTTAACAGTGCCCAGCCCTGTCATCTGGCTTAGTGAGTCTCCCAGACAGGTACAGCGAGTGTAAATGTCCTGGTGTGCTAGTGTGCGTGTGTACTGACTGGCACAGTCATGTAGGATCCGAGCTGTTACCTTGTTTTTGTGACACCTGGTTACCGCAGGGGCGTCACAGAAGCCTCTGCAGGAAAAAATAGTCCAACTAGTTTCAAAGCCTTGCAAGCCTTCTTCTTCAGGGATATAAAATTGGATAAGACACATTTTCCTACAGGCAAGTACCTCATTATTTCTAGCAACCTTGTTAGCTTTCTTAGAAGCGTGGTAGATCCTTAATGTATAATTTTTGTATCTTTCTTTTGACAGGGATACACGGCCCCTGCCTTCTACCTGCAGCTCTACAGTCAGATCAATAAAGATCTTTTTGTATTTCATCCTAGTGTGAGTGCTGGTGTTTTTTTGTTACTGTTAGTCACAGTTAGGCTATGTGTGCACGTTGCGTTTTTTCCCGCGTTAATGCTGCATTTTGAACTGCAGCATTTCAGTGCCAATTTGCATGCATTCTGCTTTCCGAGCAAAGTCTATCAGAAGTCCAAAAATTCAATGCGCACGCTGTGTTTTTATACGCAGCATTTTGGATGCCAAAAATCGCTGGGGAAAAAAAAGCAGCATGTCACTTCTTTTGTGCGTTGTAGCTGTGTTCTCCCCCCATTGAAATCAATGATGTGGGTCAAAACGCAACCAAAATGCACTTGGACTGCATTTGTGGTGCTTTTTTGACAAACAAAACGCAGGTCTTTCAGTCTCTCTCTGTCAATGTCGGTCAATCTCTCTCTGTCTGTCGATGCTGGTCAATCTCTCTCTGTCTATCGATGTCGGTCAATCCCTCTCTGTCTCTCGGTCGGTCTCTTTCTCTGTCAGTTGGTCGCTCTGTCTCTCTCTCTCTGTCCTTCGGTCGGTTTCTCCCCCTCTCTCATACTCACCGATCACCGGCGTGGCGCTGCACAGCTGTCACACTGCTCCGGCGGCTTTTCCTCTTTTGAAAATGCCGGCCGCTCATTATTCCATCTTGTATTCCCTGCTTTCCCTGCCCACCAGTGCCTATGATTGGTTGCAGTCAGACACGCCCCCATGCTGAGTGACAGCTGTCTCTCTGCAACCAATCACAGCCGCCGGTGGGCGGATCTATATCGTGTAGTAAAATAAAGAAATAAATAATTAAAAAAAAACGATGTGTGGTCCCCCCAATTTTGATATCAGCCAGGGTAAAGCCACACGGCTGAAGACTGGTATTCTCAGGATGGGGCACTCCACGTTATGGGGAGCCCCTCAGCCAGCAGCCACCCGGAATTGCCGCATCCATCAGATGCGACAGTCTCGACACTCTACCCGGCTCATCCCGAATTGCCCTGGTTCGGTGGTAATCAGGGTAATAAGGAGTTAATGGCAGCAGCCCATAGCTGCCACTAAGTCCTAGGTTAATCATGGCAGGCGTCTCCCCGAGAAACCTTCCATGATTAACCTGTAAGTTAAAGAAAATAAACACATACACCCGAAAAAATCCTTTATTTGGAATAAAAGACAAAAAAACACCCTCTTTCACCACTTTATTAACCCTTAAATACCCATCCAAGTCAGGCAAAATCCACACGACATCCCACGACGCTCTCAGCTCTGCTACATGAAGCTGACAGGAGCGGTCACAGACCAGACCGCTCTCTGTCAGCTCCACGGAGCAACTGAAGTGAGCCGCGCGATCAGCGATGACATCACTCAGGTTACATGCGGCCACTGCTGGATCCTCCTACTGTGAGAGCAAGCTGGCTGAGTGACTGAAGTGAGCTGCGCGATCAATGATAACAACACAGGTGAGTTGCGGTCTCAGGTGGAGGACTCCAGCTGATCGCGCTGCTCACTTCAGTCACTCAGGGGATTAGCAGTCACCGGTGAGTCCTTCACGGGTGAACGCTAATCAGGACGCGACACATAGATAGAGCCGCGGTATGACAATGAAGTCAGATGAAGTTCATCCGAGTTCATTCTTATCGCTTATTTCTTTTTTTGACAAACGAAGTATTTACAGTTTTAGAGGGTGCATTCTTTTCCGCACTGCACAGAACGCAACGTGCGCACATACCCTGAAAACTGACCAGTGCAAATCTATGGGTCTTTGAAAAACTTGGACAAAACACTGATGTTACCCTATTTGCATTCGACTGATGTCTGATTTTATTGACTCTGCTAGGAGAAACTTGAGAAACCTCCATTAATTTTTTATTTGTTTGTTTGTTTTTTTAATGAGATAAACTGATGAAAATATGATCCAAAACATTGATGAAAATTGGTTCCTTTTTTCACGTATAGCAAGAAAAACTAGTATCACAGTTTGCTGCTTTGATAAAACCAGATGGCTAGGATTTTCTCATTATGTATGGCTCAATTGACAGTATTACCGTACCAATTACCTGACAATCTATTTCTAAATTGTGTTTTTTGTTTGTTTTTTTCTTATATTATAACTATTTCCTAGATGTTTGTCACTTAGGGGTACTTTACACGCTGCGATATCATTACCGATATCGCTAGCGAGCGTACCCGCCCCCGTCGGTTGTGCGTCATGGGCAAATCGCTGCCTGTGTCTCACAACCTCGCTTACATCCGTCACACGCACTTACCTGCCTGCTTTCCAAGGGGGTGGTTAGTGCGGCGTCACAGCGACGTCACACGGCAGCCGTCTAATAGCAGAGGAGGGGCTGAGATGAGCGGCTGGAACATGCCGCCCACCTCCTTCCTTCCTCATTACCGGTGGACGGCAGGTAAGGAGATTATCGCCGCTCCTGCGGTGTCATACATAGCGATGTGTGATGCCGCAGGAACGAGGAACAACATCGCTACTGAAAAGACAACGATATTTGGTGTTTGGACGATCTCTCCAACACCAACGATTTTTACCACTTTTGTGATCGTTGTAGATCGCTCGTATGTGTCACACACTGCGATGTCGCTAACAACGCCGGATGTGCGTCACAAACACCGTGACCCCAACGATAAATTGTTAGCGATGTCGCAGCGTGTAAAGTACCCCTTAGTCACTTACTTCTTGATTAACTTGTGCTGGACTTATTCTTGAAAACAGTGACCAATCTGAGAACACTGGGTGATAATGTTAAAGTCTTAGGAAAGAGAATTGCAGAAACCAAAGACACTAATGACAGAACTGTGATGTGAATTTCAGTCATCTGTTTCTTATAATAGCTTAGATAACTATGTTGATACCATAAACCATGTTCATTGGTTTGTCCTGATGAATAAGCGGTAAAAGCAACCAGGAAGCTAAGACTAAAGCGGGCTTTACACGCTGCGACATCACTAGCGATGTCGCGAGCGATAGCACCCGTCCACGTCGGTGGCGCGTCACGGGGTGATCGCTGCCGTAGCGAACAATATCACTAAGGCAGCGTCACATGCTCTTACCTGTTCACCGACGTCGCTGTGGCCGCCGAACAATCTCTCCTTTAAGGGTGAGGTTCGTTCGGCGTCACAGCAGCGTCACCAAGTGGCCGCCCAATAGAAGCAGAGGGGCGGAGATGAGCAGCCGGAACATCCTGCCCACCTCCTTCCTTCCTCATTGCCGGCAGCCACAGGTACGATGTTGTTCCTCGTTCCTGCGGTGTCACACATAGCGATGTGTGCTGCTGCAGGAATGACGAACAACCTGCATCCCAAAGCAGCAACGATATTTGGGAAAGGAACGACGTGTAAACGATCAACGATTAGGTATTTTGCATTGTTAGCGGACGCTCATACGTGTCACACGCAACGACGTCGCTAACGAGGCCGGATGTGCGTCACGAATTCTGTGACCCCCAAACAACATCTCGTTAGTGATGTCGTTGCGTGTAAAGCGGCCTTTAGGCTGGAGTCACACTTGCATGTAACTCGCACAAGGATCGCATCCCCCAGACCGGCCGGCAGTTCTCCCGATGGTTCTTGACTCTTCTGTATACAGGGTCCTGACTGAGACATCCAGCTGCATGTCTTTTTTCAGCACCCAAGTGAGATTTTCTTATACATGTCTTCACGTGAACCACTAGTGCCAACCAGAGTGTCAGCATGAGTGCCCTCTATAGGCCAGTGTCCATCACTATACTCCCAGTCTGCACAATACATTTTATATCATGCCACTAATTCTTTGACTAGGAAATTAACGTGTAGCTTCGTACAGTATATCTGTGCCATGGGAAGTCACACGCTAGCAATCACTTACAGTAGGTTAATACATTACTATTATTATTACTACATTCACATAGTTAAAATTACTTGTCTTGAATATAATTTGCTTTATCTGTTTTTGTAGGTGAAAAACCCTATGAATGTTCCAAGTGCAAACGAAGGTTTTCACATTCTGGATCCTACAGCTCTCACTTAAACAACAGGAAATGTTTTCCCTCCAATGAAAGTAATTCTATGGTGCCCCCATTAATGAATTCATGTTCCCTCCCTGGAGGACTTGCCTTTGGGCAAAAATATAGTGATGAAGTCACAATGAAACATTCCCATAGTAAAAACTGGCTAATTTACCATCCAATTGCTGAACCTTTACCTGACCCACATGTCGCATGGTGTAGCCATGATTTTAATGACATCCCTGGATCACCGGAGAACATTTCATTCGATACAGCTTTAAGTGCACATTTGAAAAAGGCTCAAGGTCTTTGGCATTTTGGTAATGGTTGCTGGAGGAATATGCAAGAAATCAGATTCAACAGGTGGCCAGAAGATGATCTTAGGCAATGGGACTCTTTAAGGAAACAAGAAATGGCCCACCAGAGTGCAACTATCCTTCAGTGTGGAAAGTACAATCCAGAAACAGTGTTTAGTAGTCAGCACTATGAAACTGGTCAAACTGCAATGTCTTTATCCCATTACACTAGAGACCCCTCAACTGAAAGTATAGGAAAGAATTCAGTGAAATATACAAATACACCACAAAAAAATCCCAGTACTAAGAACATACAAACTGAAAAAGAACTGCAGGCTACAAAAATCATTGAAGGTGACCAGATGTCTCCTATCTACAAATTGGAAATTCCACAGCCCCGCCATTCAGGTCAACACTGTAGCTCAGAGCAAATCAAGCCAATTTCCATTAAAACTATTCATGAATCATCCAACAGTGCCCCAAAAGAATCCCAAAATGAGCCACTGGACCTATCTGTTCCAAGAATACGTTCCATCCCACATGCGAAGTCACATTTAAGTGAGGAACCATTGAAACTTGCAAATTATACATTTAGAAGTAAAGGTTCCAGCTCAGACTTATTCTCACCTTACACTGAGTCACAGCACGGGTCCCACAATTTGCCATATCTTTTGCCAGATGTCTTGCACAACTTCATTCAGAGCCGTTATCCATTTCTTCAAATTAACCACAGTTTCAGTGGACTTTCATTCTGTCCCTTCATAAACTGCTTTTATGGAAACCAGCCAGACAGCTTAACCAGATGTGAAGACTCCACACCAATGGTGAGTCAACCCCTAGTCCTCTAAATAGTATTCTCAATGCATGTAGCTTGTAGCTCGTGTGCATTGACAAGCTGCCTGTGCAGATGTGCAAAGAGGTTTTATGGATTCTTAAGTCGCCGAAAAGAGTGTGCACTGCAATAGAGGCTGAATCTGGAACTATGTGTATAGAGGTATTTTCAGTATTGTCTCCTAAAATCTTTGTTTACAATGGTGAATACTTCCATACGTAGAGAGTAGTGATGGTCGGATCCAGACTGTAAAAGTCTAGATCTGCACGGTTTCAAAAGTACCTGAGTGCCAGGCCCGAGCCCAGAGTTCTCTGGGAACTCTGGGTAATGATCCGGATAGGGCAACTCAGGAAATAAAAAAAAAATTACAGAAAAAATAAAGCAAGCGCAATATACTTACCAAATCTAAGGTGCAGCTGTAACAGCTTCCGGGGCAGCTCATTCTACTTCCAAGGCTACTCATTATCGCTCATTCATATGCACTCCCACTGGCAGTCCTGGATTCTGTGATTGATTGCAGTCAGATCGTGCCCACACCCCATGTGACAGCGTGTCTGACTGCTTGCAATCACAGACCCTGGTTGCAGGTCCTTATTGTGGTGTAAAAATGAATAACTAAAAAAAATTGGCGTGGGGTCCCCCTATATTATGATACCCAGCACAGATAAAGCGTACAGCTACAGGCTGCATCCCCCAGCCGTGCACGTATCTTGGCTGTGTATCAAAATATGAGGAACCGCATGCGGCTTTTTTATTATTATTATTATTTAAATGAATAAATAAATAATTAAAACGGCGTGCTGTACCCCTAATTTTAATACCATGCCATGATAAAGATAACAGCTGGGGACTGCTATTCTCAAGTTCTCAGGCTGGGGAAGCCCATTATTATTGGAGCCTCCTACTCTAAAAATGCAGCCCGCAGCCACCTAAAATTGTGACAACCATTAAATGCGACAACCCTGGAACTTTACCTGGCTCATCCCTGGAGCAGAGGCAATCGGGGTAATAAGGGGTTAATGGCAGCTCACAGCTGCCACTAATCCCTAGATTAGTAATGGGAGGCGTCTATGAGATCCCCCCATTACCTACAGTGCCTTGCAAAAGTATTCAGCCCCCTTCAATTTTTCAACCTTTTCCCACATTTCAGGCTTCAAACATAAAGATAAAAATTTTAATGTTATGGTGAAGGATCAACAACAGGTGGGACATAATTGTGAAGTTGAACGAAATGTATTGCTTGCTTTACACTTTTGTAAAAAAAGAATAAACTGAAAATTGGGGCGTGCAATATTATTTGGCCCCTTTACTTTCAGTGCAGCAAACTCGCTCCAGAAGTTTGAGGATCGCTGAATGATCCAATGTTGTCCTAAATGACTGATGATGATAAATATAATCCACCTGTGTGTAATCAAGTCTCCATACAAATGCACCTGCTCTGAGATAGTCTCAGTGTTATGTTTAAAGCACAAAGAGCATCATGAAGACCAAGGAACACAACAGGCAGGTCCATGATACTGTTGTGGAGAAGTTTAAAGCCAAATTTGGTTACAAAAAGATTTCCACAACTTTAAACATCCCAAGAAGCACTGTGCAAGCGATCATATTGAAATGGAAGGAGTATCATACCACTGCAAATCTACCAAGACCCGGCCGTCCCTCAAAAATGTCATCTCAAACCAAGAGAAGACTGATCAGAGATGCAGCCAAGAGGCCCATGATCACTCTGGATGAACTGAAGAGATCTACAGCTGAGGTGGGAGAGTCTGTCCATAGGACAACAATCAGTTGTACACTGCATAAATCTGGCCTTTATGGAAGAGTGGCAAAAAGAAAGCCATTTCTCAAAAATATGCATAAAAAGTGTTGTTTAAAGTTTGCCACAAGCCACCTGGGAGACACACCAAACATGTGGAAGAAGGTGCTCTGGCCAGATGAAACCAAAATCGAGGGCACAATGTCAAACGATATGTTTGACATAAAAGCAACACAGCTCATCGCCCTGAACACACAATGCCCACTGTCAAACATGGTGGTGGCAGCATCATGGCAGCATGGTTTGGGCCTGCTTTTCTTCAGCAGGGAAAGGGAAGATGGTTAAAATTGATGGGAAGATAGATGGAGGATGGACCATTCTTGAAGAAAACCTGTTGGAGTCTGCAAAAGACCTGAGACTGGGATGGAGATTTGTCTTTCAACAAGACAATGATCCAAAACATAAAGCAAAATCTACAATGAAATGGTTCACAAATAAACGTAGTTAGAATGACCAAGTCAAAGTCCAGACCTGAATCCAATCGAGAATCTGTGGAAAGAGCTGAAAACTGCTGTTCACAAACGCTCTCCATCCAACCTCAATCAGCTCCAGCTATTTGCAAAGGACAAATGGCAAGAATTTCAGTCTCTCTATGTGCAAAACTGATAGAGACATTCCCCAAGTGACTTGCAGCTGTAATCGTGGCAAAAGGTGGCGCTACAAAGTATTAACTTAAAGGGGACAAATAATATTGCACGCACCAATTTTCAGTTTATTATTTTTTATAAAAGTTTAAAATAAGCAATAAATATCATTCAACTTCACAATTGTGTCCCACTTGTTGTTGATTCTTCACCATAAAATTTAAATTGTTTTATCTTTATGTTTGACGCCTGAAATGTGGGAAAAGGTTGAAAAATTCAAAGGGGCCAAATACTTTTCCAAGGCACTGTATCTGTAAATGAAAAGAAATAAAAGGACTGAACCGTGAGCGCCGAATGATTCCACGGCGATTGCGGTTCAGTTCATGTCACAGCTGTGGACAGGCCCTAACCCTAACCCTAACTCCGGAGCTCAGGTGAGAGTTTCGGAGTTCAGCCCGGGCTGACAACAGCTGCCATGAACTGAACCGCAATCGCCAGAGAATCAGTCGACGCCTGCATTTCAGTCCTGCAAACCCCGAGTTCAGTCCAGGCTGCACTCCGGAGCTCAGGTGAGTTCAATCCAGGAAACAGCAGCCAGGACTGGTATTACTGGAGGTTCCTCCGGTAGCCAGTCCGACACTGTTTGTACTCCTATTTTAGTATGATGACCACCTACTACTTTGTTCAAAATCTGATAATGTGGTACAGTTTTGTTTTCTTAATTTTGTCTAAGGCTGAGTTTAATATGAGACACCGCACTAATTAGCATTTGATTGTTCAGATTTGACTGCAGCTCAAATATATCTTTATAGATTTTTTTTCATACAGTTGTAGTCAAGTACGGTTTTTAGTACAGCTGGGATAAATTTATTCATTTACCAGACAAATATGACATACAAGTGCATATCCACAAATTAGAATATCATCAAAAAGTTGATTTATTTCAGTAATTCATTACAATAAGGGAAGCACATATTATATAGAGTCACTAAACAGAGTGATCTATTTCAAGTGTTTATTTCTGTTAATGTTGATGATTATGGCTTACAGCCAATGAAAACCCAAAACTAATTATTTCAGAAAATTATAATCTATATATATAATTGCCTTATTCTGTCTGTCTGTGTGTCTGTCTGTCTGTCATGCTCCAAAATTGTGTCCTTACGGTGACATTGTGTCCTTACGGTGACACAAAGCTGATTGGCCGCTGGGCTCGCCATGGCCCCGCCCCCCCACACGGATTGGCCGCTGGCCCAGGCTGCGCCCCCACACGGATTGGCCAGCCGCTCGCCCAGGCTCCGCCCCCCCCACAGATTGGCCTCTCGCCCCGGAACCCTGCAGGCATTGGCAACTGGGCCACGCCACGCCCCACCCCCCTCACGCAATGCACGCTAGCTCTGGCCCCGCCCCCCCCCGCGCATTCCCCGAACTGACACGGTCACGGAGCCATGACTCCCAGGTGAGTACTGTACTCCCCCCCCCCAACGGGAGCCCACATCAGCGTACGCCACCAACCCAGCCGACACTTACCCTCGCATTGCTGGCCTTGCCGCCGTATGCTGGTGTGGGCTCCCGTGCGAGCGGGGGACGGGATACGTTGGTAACCATGCTAGCATAGTTACCAGCACATCAAGGTCCTGCAGCGGCGGAAGATCCACACGCACACACATAAAAGCACACACACACACACATACACACACATCAGATCACACTCACTCTCACAAACACCTCACACACACCTCACACACACATCGCATCCACACACTCACAGCATCCGGCGATATCGCTTGCTTCTCGGCCTCGATACTGTGCTGTTGTGACCTTCCAGGACCTGCCGGAGGATCACATGGCCAGAAGCATGTGGTATCTCTGGATGTTGCGAGTATGAGTGCGTATGTGCAATATCGTCAATGTGTGTGTACGTGAGTGTATGCGATCGGGTGTGTGTCGGTGTGTGTGAGTGTATGCGATCGGATCTGTGAGTGTCGGCAGAGGAGCATGGCGTGCTGGAGGAGGCTGGGAGGAGAGAGGCTGATCCTGGGGAAGGCTGGGATGGGGAGGCTGATGCTGGGGACAGAGAGGCTGATGCTGGGATGAGAGAGGCTGATGCTGGGATGAGAGAGGCTGATGCTGGGGACAGAGAGGCTGATGCTGGGGACAGAGAGGCTGATGCTGGGGACAGAGAGGCTGATGCTGGGGACAGAGAGGCTGATGCTGGGGACAGAGAGGCTGATGCTGGGGACAGAGAAGCTGATGCTGGGATGAGAGAGGCTGATCCTGGGGAAGGCTGGGATGGAGAGGCTGATGCTGGGGACAGAGAAGCTGATGCTGGGATGAGAGAGGCTGATGCTGGGGACAGAGAGGCTGATGCTGGGGACAGAGAGGCTGATGCTGGGGACAGAGGCTGATGCTGGGGACAGAGAGGCTGATGCTGGGGACAGAGAGGCTGATGCTGGGGACAGAGAGGCTGATGCTGGGGACAGAGAGGCTGATGCTGGGGACAGAGAGGCTGATGCTGCGGGGAGAGAGGCTGATGCTGGGGACAGAGAGGCTGATGCTGGAGACAGAGAGGCTGATGCTGGGGACAGAGAGGCTGATGCTGGGGACAGAGAGGCTGATGCTGGGGACAGAGAGGCTGATGGTTGGGACAGAGAGGCTGATGCTGGGGACAGAGAGGCTGATGCTGGGGACAGAGAGGCTGATGCTGGGGACAGAGAGGCTGATGCTGCGGGGAGAGAGGCTGATGCTGCGGGCAGAGAGGCTGATGCTGCGGGTAGAGAGGCTGATGCTGGCGCAGCATGGCGGATGGAGCACGTTTGGGAGTGCGCAGCATGGGAGATGGAGCACGATGGGGGTGCGCAGCATAGGGGATGGAGCACGATGGGGAGTGCGCTGCATGGGGGATGGAGCACGATGGGGAGTGCGGAGTATGGCGGATGGAGCACGTTTGGGAGTGCGCAGCATGGCGGATGGAGCACGTTTGGGAGTGCGCAGCATGGCGGATGGAGCACGTTTGGGAGTGCGCAGCATGGGAGATGGAGCACGATGGGGAGTGCGCAGCATGGCGGATGGAGCACGTTTGGGAGTGCGCAGCATGGGGGATGGAGCACGTTTGGGAGTGCGCAGCATGGGGGATGGAGCACGATGGGGAGTGCGCAGCATGGTGGATGGAGCACGTTTGGGAGTGCGCAGCATGGGGGATGGAGCACGATGGGGAGTGCGCTGCATGGCGGATGGAGCACGTTTGGGAGGGCGCAGGATGGGAGATGGAGCACGATGGGGGGTGCGCACCATAGGGGATGGAGCACGATGGGGAGTGCGCTGCATGGGGGATGGAGCACGATGGGAAGTGCACATCTCCCCCCAACACACACACGCGCGCGCACTGCACAACACACCACACACACACACTGGGAACCACAAAGAACTGCCCTACACAGACACCCACACACAGACAACGCTGCACACACAAATATACGCACATACCGCACAACACACACATTGCACAAAACATACCTCCCCCCAAAAAACACCACACACACACAAACCGCGCAACACACACACAACGCTACAGACACACAGCGCTCCACAAACAACGCAACACACAAACAACACCGCTCTCACCCCCCATCACACCCAGACAACACCCAGAACATGTACAGCGCCCTACACAAACACTTGGTAACTACACACAACAACATCTATATAACAAAAATCATACATGAACTACACAATACGTAAATTCTAGAATACCCGATGCGTAGAATCGGGCCACCTTCTAGTATTATATAAGACCAACTGAAAAAATGATTTTAAACTCAGAAATGTTGGAGCCTACTGAAAAGTATGTACAGTAAATGCACTTAGTACTTGGTCGGGGCTCCTTTTACATGAATTACTGCATCAATGCGGCGTGCCTGTGGCACTGATAAGGTGTTATGGAAGCCCAGGTTGCTTTGATAGCAGCCTTCAGCTCATCTGCATTGTTGGATCTGGGGTCTCTCATCTTTCTCTTGACAATACCCCATAGATTCTCTATGGATCTTAGGTCAGGTGAGTTTGCTGGCTAATCAAGCACAGTGATATTGTGGTTATTAAACCAGGTATTGGTATTTTTGGCAGTGTGGACAGGTGCCAAGTCCTTGTGGAAAATGAAATTCAAAAAAGCTTGTTGGAGGGAAGCATGAAGTGCTCTAAAATATCCTGGTATAAGGCTGCACTGACTTTGGTCTTGATAAAACACAGTGGACCTACACCAGCAGATGACATGGCACCCAAACCATCACTGATTGTGGAAACTTCACACTAGACCTCAAGCAGCTTGGATTGTGTCCTCTCCACTCTTCCTCCAGACTTTGGGACCTTGATTTCCAAATGAAATGCAAAATTTACTTTCATCTGAAAACAACACCTTGGACCCCTGGGCAACAGTCCAGTTCTTTTTCTCCTTGGCCCAGGTAAGACGCTTCTGGCGTTGTCTATTGGTCATGGGTGGATTGATACAAGAAATGCAATAGTTGTAGCCCATGTCCTGGATACGTCTGTGTGTGTGGCTCTTGAAGCACGGTCTCCAGCAGCAGTCCACTCCTTGTGAATCTCCCCCAAATTTTTGAATGTCCTGTTATTAACAATCCTATCAAGGCTGCAGTTATCCCGGTTGCTTGTGCACCTTTTTCTACCACATTTTTTCCTTACACTCAACTGTCCATTAATATACTTGGATACAGCACTCTGTGAACATCCAGCTTCTTTAGCAATGACTTTTTATGGCTTACCCTCCTTCTGGACATCTGTCAAGTCAGCAGTCTTTCCCATGATTGTGTAGCCTACTGATCCAGACTAAGGGACCATTTTAAATGCTTAGGAAGCCTTGGCAGGTGTTTTGTTGTAATTATTCTATCTTTCTGACATAAAGACTTTTAGGTTTTCATTGACTGTAAGCCATAATCATCAACATTAACACTTGAAATAGTTCACTCTGTTTGTAATGACTCTATATAATATATATTTATGTATTGAATTACTGAAATAAATTACCTAGCTTTTTGATAATATTCTAATTTATTGAGGTGCACTTGTCTATCAATGTGTGGCAAATGGTTTGGCACTTCCACAATGAATGGATTGAAAGATTTTTACTATATCACAACTTTTATATAAATAGGTTAACTTTAATAAAGCATTAAATGTACTTACTTTGTTCTTATAATATGCTATACTTAACTATTTTTACTGTCGCTGCTCTCATGTATACTCATATACTACCCTGAAGGAATACAGGATGTACATAGAGATCAGTAGAGTTTAGGACAGGTGTAGGCAATTAATTTTTCAGTGGGGCCACAGGAGAGACCATGACTGTTGTGGAGGGCTGAACCAATAGACTTAAATTAATTATATACACATTATGAACCCCCACACAGTCCCCAATATGCAGTGAGTCCTCACATAGCCTCCCTATATACAGGATGAGCCCACACATTGCCCTCTATATACAGTCTCAGCCCCCAAACAGTCCACTATGTACAGTATGAACCTCCACACAGTCCCCTATATACATTATTAGCCCCACATAACCCCCTATATACAGTATGAGATGCCACATAATCCCCCTATGTACAGTATTTATCCCCACATAATCCATCTATATACAATTTGAGCCCCCACATAGCCCCTGATATACACTGGGGGCTCAAATATCCCATACATAAAATATATCCCAACATGTTCTTGCTATATACAGCATGAGACCCCACATAACCCCTTATATTCAGTATGAGATCCAGTATTTGCCCCCACATAATCCACTTACATACAGTATGAGCACCCACATAGCCCCTATATACACTATGAGACCTTACATAGCTCCCAATAAACAGTGTGAGTCCCAACATAACCCCCTATATACAGTGTGAGGCTTCACATAGTCCCTTATATACAATATGAGCCCCCAAATAGCCTCTGTATATACAATCTAAACCCCCTCATAGACCCCTAAAAACATTATGAGCCCCCACATAGCCCCCTATATACATGCACACATGCTATACACATAAAAAAAAAACAATTCATACACACCTCTCTCCTGTTCCTGAGGATGTGGATAGCGGGGATATTGGGAGAAAATTTTGAGCATCGGGTGGCGATGGCATGGTCATGGTGGGATGTTGCATCCTGTGGACCACTTTTTTTTAGCACTTGGGTTATCTCGGTTTGGGGGCAGGGCTGGAACAGCCAAGGGGCCGTACGTGGACCACAGGTCACACTTTGCCCAGCTCGAAGCAATTCAATGTATTCACAGTGCATTATGAAAGGGTTTGGTAATTCTTGTGTCTCCAATGTTTGATTCTTGAAGAATGTCTCAGAGGAAAAGAAACAAGTTGCCTGTGTGCCACGTAAGAAGACCATCAAAGCCGAGAATGGCTTATACGCCTGTGATCAGTGTAATAAGAGTTTCCAGAAAAGTAGCTCTCTTCTACGCCACAAATATGAACATACAGGTAACAGTAATTAAACATGTTACATCTGTGCATGTACTTCTGCTAAGTAAGTTAATAAAAAGCAACAGCGATCTATATATATCATTCAGTTTATGCCTGATTTTAGTAAAAATTTAACATGTTGAAAAGTCTGTTGTAGAATGGTGCCATATTTGCACGAAAAAAAATCTGAAAACAATTGGAGGAAAAATATACTGAAATAAAATATAAACACAAAACTTTTGCTTTTGTTCCCATTTTTCATGAGCTGAGCTCAAAGATCTAAGACTTTTCTATTAACACAAAAGGACTTTTTACTCTCAAATATTGTGTACAAATCAATCTAAATCTGTGTTAGTGAGCACTACTCCAATGCGGAGATAATTCATCCACCTCACAGGTGTGGCATATCAAGATGCTGATTAGACAGCATGAATATTGCACAGGTGTGCCTTAGGTTGGCCACAATGAAAGATAGGTTATTAACCCAGATTTAGACAAATTTGTGAACAACATACATTGCTGAAATTGTTGTTGTCAGCACTGCTCTGTACAGCTGAAAACATGATCTCCCATGAACGCTGGCTCGTAGCCGGTGTTCACAGGAGGATTGTCATGACAGACACAGGGGTCATCAGCTCACCACTGACTGTCATGAATCATTGTTGAACCGCATGGATGCAGTCCTTCAAGCTCATGGAAGTCACACAAAATATTAAATATGGCTCTAATAGCCCCACAACTTCATTCACCAATGTTACAGTGGGTACAGAAAGTATTCAGACCCCTTTAAATTTTTCACTCTTTGTTTCATTGCAGCCATTTGGTAAATTCAAAAAAGTTCATTTTTTTCTCAATAAAGTACACTCTGCACCCCATCTTGACAGAAAAAAACAGAAATGTAGAAATTTTTGCAAATTTATTAAACAAGAAAAACTGAAATATCACATAGTCATAAGTATTCAGACGCTTTGCTCAGACACTCATATTTAAGTTACATGCTATCCATTTCCTTGTCATGCTCCTTGAGATGGTTCTGCTCCTTCATTGGAGTCCAGCTGTGTATAATTAAACTGATAGGTCTTGATTTGGAGAGGCACACACCTGTCTATATAAGACCTCACAGCTCACAGCGTATGTCACGCCAAATGAGAATCATGAGGTCAAATGAACTGCCCAAGGAGATCAGAGACAATTATGGCAAGGCACAGATCTGACCAAGGTTAGAAAATAATTTCAGCAGTACTCAGTGTTCTTAAGAGCACAGTGGCCTCCATAATCCTTAAATGGAAGAAGTTTGGGACCACCAGAACTCTTCCTAGACCTGGCCGTCCAGCCAAACTGAGCAATCATGGGAGCAGAGCCTTGGTGAGAGAGGAAAAGAAGAACCCCAAGATCACTGTGGCTGAGCACCAGAGATTCAATAGGGAGATGGGAGAAAGTTCCACAAAGTCAACTATCACTGCAGCCCTCTACTAGTCGGGCCTTTATGGCAGAGTGGCACAACGGAAGTCTCTCCTCAGTGCAAGAAATATGAAAGCCCGCATAGAGTTTGCAAAAAAACATATAAAGGACAACCAAAATATGAGAAATAAGATTCTTTGGTCTGATGAGATGAAGATAGAACTTTTGGGGGAGAATTCTAAGCGGTATGTGTGGAGAAAACCAGGCACTGCTCATCACCTGCCCAATACAATCCCGACAGTGAAACATGGTGGTGGCACCATCATGCTATGGGGTTATTTTTCAGCTGCCGGGACAGGATGACTGGTTGCAATTGAAGGAAAGATGAATGCGGCCAAATACAGAGATATCTTTGAAGAAAACCTCTTCCAGAGTGCTCTTGACCTCAGACTTGGCTGAAGGTTCATCTTCCCACAAGACAATGACCCTAAGCACACAGCTAAAATAACAAAGGAGTGGCTTCAGAACAACTCTGTGACCAGTCTTAACTGGCCCAACCAGAGCCCTGACCTAAACACAATTGAGCATCTCTGGAGAGACCTGAAAATGGCTGTCCACCAACATTCACCATTCAACCTGACAGAACTGGAGAGGATCTGCAAGGAAGAGTAGCAGAGGATCCCCAAATCCAGGTGTGAAACACTTGTTGCATCTTTCCCAAGAAGACTCATGGCTGTACTAGCTCAAAAGAGTGCTTTTACTCAACACTGAGAAAAGGGTCTGAATAATAATGAACATGTGATATTTCATTTTTTCTTGTTTAATATATTTGCAAAAATGTATACATTTCTGTTTTTTTCTGTGAAAATGGGGTGCAGAGTGTACATTAATGAGAAAAAAAATGAACTTTTTAGAATTTACTAAATGGCTGCAATGAAGGAAAGAGTGAGAAATTTAAAGGGGTCTGAATACTTTCCGTACCCACTGTATGCAACATATCTTTGTATTAGAAGTTAATTATTTGTTTGAATTTCACATTACTTTCTGTGGGCGACAAAACTTTTGTCTTGCCAAAATCTGATCTTTCTGTGTTTATTAAATGATCAATATTTCAGCTTTGCAGCAACTTTATTTTCCTAACCTAAACCAAATTTGGGAGGGTTTTTACTTTCAAAAGAGTAATTTATAAAACCAATGGATGAATTTAAAGTCTGGTTATAAGCTTTTATTTACATAACATGGATAAGCGACAGATCTTTTGTCAGGGAGTGCAGATCATTTTTTCTCTATAAAAAAAAATTACAGTCTTATATTTTTAATCATTTTTTTTATTTTATTCTCTTTTTCTTCTTTAAGGATTGATGTGAAAATCTTATGCAGTTTTTGTTTAAAATTAGGCAAAACTATGCAAAAATTGTAAAGATTCACAAAGTTTTAAGCACCACTTTACCAATCTAATTTTACTTTCCTACATCCAGGAAATAGACCACATCAATGTGAAATTTGCAACAAGGCCTTCAAGCACAAACATCACCTTATTGAACATGTTCGCCTACACTCAGGAGAAAAGCCATATCGTTGTGATAAATGTGGCAAAAGATTTTCCCATTCCGGTTCTTTCTCCCAGCATATGAATCATCGGTATTCTTACTGCCATAGAGACACTACATATCTCCCAGAAAATGGTG
The DNA here is from genome assembly GCF_048569485.1 of Anomaloglossus baeobatrachus. Taxonomy (NCBI): domain Eukaryota; kingdom Metazoa; phylum Chordata; class Amphibia; order Anura; family Aromobatidae; genus Anomaloglossus; species Anomaloglossus baeobatrachus. The sequence continues at coordinate 662,192,792 of NC_134354.1, forward strand.
AAATGGCTTGGGGAAACGCATCGGACCGGTCTGAAAATTACAAAGCATTGCATCCTACTGAAGAGCTGATGAATGTGGTACCGACTTGACCTTTACTCGTAGAGTACAAAAATCACAGACACTACAATTTTTCTCTAAGGAAATATATACCAATCAATAGTAAAAAAAAACCACACGAATTCAGATTCTCAGAACAAAAGTGCCACAACATGATCTAGTTTGTTAAAATTATGAAATTACTAATGATTAATTGGATTTTTCTGTGTTTTTCTTATTTTTTACAAAGATTCCACAAAGGTTACTGTTTTCCTTATTGGCAGTATATTGCCTGTATTGTTGATCCAGTCGCAAAATTAGAAAATGATACTAACGCACAAAAATGGGCCAGGAAAAAGGATTTAGAGGTGACTCAAATCATTAACTTCTATTTTTATGGATTTATAAACAAATAATTTATTATGTTGTATTATATGTTTTATGTGTGAAATGATGAAAACAAAGATGATTACTATTAAGAAAATAGATATGACTATGTCCTACATAAATGGATGGTGGGCCATCAGGATTCCTAGTTTGACACTGAATACTATGTTTAAGAAGTTATCCCACTTCTTAGAATCCACGTTTTTGAAGTTCTGAAAAGAAATAAATTTTAAGAATGCAGTAGGCATAAGTGTCAGATGAAGCTCATAGGTCCCTCATGTAAAATCTGTAAGACTGGAACAACATATGTTGTCATTGTGCCATTTGTCAGCCAAAAAGAATGAAAATTATAAAGGAAAGGCTGATACTTTTCACCTTTGTATTCACTTCTGTGTTTAGCTCAAAAAATAAAACAGCTACCACAAAAACTCCATGTCTTATTCCAGTATAACATAGCCTCACTTAGCATTCTGTGTTCTCAAAGGGAACCTGTCAGGTGCAATATGCAGCCAGTACCACGAGCAGTTCTGAGTGTATATTGCTAATCCTGCTTAATCGTCCCTGTATACACTAGCATAGATAAAGGATCTTTAGGGTACTTTCACACTTGCGTTATTTTCCTTCCGTTACAATCCGCCCTTTTGGGAAACAGCGGAATCCGTTAACGGATTCCGCTGTTTCCCATAGACTTGTATGGTTGACGGATTGTACCAAAAGGAGCTGCGTTGCTTCCGCTGGGCGACGCTCCGTTGCTTCCGCCCAGCGGGGGCAACGCAGCATGTAACGTTATTTTGAGCAGCGGAATCCTCTGGATTTCACTGCGCATGCTCTTTTTTTTTTTTTTTCTTTTTTCAAATCAAACTTTATTTTGGCTCGCGGTGGCCGAACGTTCAGCTGAGCGCCCGGCCGTCGGCAAGCGACAGCGCTCAGCTGAACGACCGGCCACCAGCATGCCCGGCCGCCGGCAAGTCACAGCGCTCAGCTGAGCGCCCGCCCGCCGGCATGCCCGGGCGCCGGCAAGTGACAGCGATCAGCTGATCACCCGGCGGCCGGGAGCGATCAGCTGATCACCCGGCAGCCGGCTGCAGGGAGCGATCAGCTGATCACCCAGCGGCCGGCTGCAGGGAGCAATCAGCTGATCACCCGGTAGCCGGGAGCGATCAGCTGATCACCCGGCGGGCGGGAGCAATCAGCTGATCACCCGGCGGCCGGCTACTGGGAGCAATCAGCTGATCACCCAGCGGCCGGCTGCAGGGAACGATCAGCTGATCGTTCACTATAGTCTGCCGCTGGTAAAACCGGGGAAAAAAAAAAAAATCTAAACGAATTGCGTTGTTTTGCAGCATCCGTTGCATCCGTTGTGTCACTATATGCAACACATCCGTTGCATCCGTTACACAACGCAATGCAACGGATACCGTTCAACGCAAGTGTGAAACTACCCTTAGAAAAAGTATTTCTAAAGATCGTTTATTATATGCTAATGAGGCCAGCAACTAGTCGCAAGGGCATTACTTCCCTTGGCTGGTTGGCCCACATAGCATGCTAGCACACCCCTGTGGACATACTAACATGCTAATGAATGCGCAGTAACACGCACATACCTCATTCTTGATGGCACCCAGAGGAGGATGGATGTGCACTGGGCATGATCCGGACTATCCGGGACTTCCAATCATGCGCACTAAACTGATGCCGGGTATAGGCTTCCCAGCTTCAGGGGAGGTATAGTGCGCATGACTGGAAGTGTTGAGGACTCTGCATCATGCGCAGAGCGTAGCAGTCCTCCTCTGGCCGCCATCAAGAGTTAGCTACGTTCGTGTCGCTGCACATTCATTATTATGTTAGTACGCTCACTGGGGCATGCTAGCATGCTATGTGGGCTGATCAGCCAAGGAAAGTAATGCCCTTACGACTAGTCACCGGCGTCATTAGCATATACTTGACGATCTTTAGAAATACTTTTTCTAAAGATCTGTTTATCTATGCTAGTGTATACAGGGACAGTTAAGGCCGTTTTACACGCAGCGACATCGCTATCGATGTTGCTAGCGATCATATCTGCCCCATCGTTTGTGCGTCACGGGCAAATCGCTGCCCGTGGTTAACAATATCGCTGGTATGTGTCACACGCACATACCTTCCTAATGACGTCGCTGTGGCCGGCGAACAAACTCTTTTTTAAGGGGGCAGTTCGTGCAGCGTCACAGCGACGTCACACAGCGGGCCACCAATAGAAGCGGAGGGGCGGAGAGCAGCCGCATTAACATCACTCCCACCTCGTTGCCAGAGGACGCAGGAACGCTGTTGTTCGTCGTTCGGGTGTCACACGTAGCGATGTGTGCTGCCTCAGGAATGACGATATTTGTAAAAGGAACGATGTGTCAACAATCAACAATTTCTGACGCTTTTCGGATCGTTAGAGGTTGCTCGTAGGTGTCACACGCAACGAAATCGCAAACGACGCCGGATGTGCGTCACGAATTCCGTGACCCCACCGATATCTTGTTAGCGATGTTGTTGTGTGTAACTGGGCCTTTAGGCAGGGATTAGCAATATGTACCCAGAACTGCTCGTGGTTCTGGTTGCATATTGCACCTGACAGGTTCCCTTAAATACTATAGTCCTCTTTTGGGACAGCAAAGAATTGTGCTTCCTCACACTTACAAATTTTGGGTGCAACTGATATTTCTTCACCCTATACAGGTATACCCCTGACACTAGCATGGTTTTAGCATATATTACCCTCATTTGGTTCCAATCTGAACAGAAGAGTACCAAATAACCACTATGCCTTTTGTATATATCTGTAAATAGCAAACTGGTGCTATGAATTTTTAAATCGGTAAATACTTGTTGTTGCTTTAATTTGAAGTCTTGATTAGTTGTATTACTTAAAGGTCATGTACCCATTAGCACAGAATTTTTTGGATGGTTCATTTGCTTGCTGAATGCAGAGTTAACAACTTTATAAAAAATATACTAACATTTTACTGATGCAGTGTCTGTAAGTTCTTTAGCGGAATACTTCGGTGGGGTGGTATATAGATTTCATCAACAAGGAGAGGGTGTGCAGTAGCTCAGAGAGGGCAGAAAAAAAGGCTGCGGTAGAGGAAAGCACATGAAGAGGAAAGAAGCCGTATAATGATATTGAAGACAGCAGCACCCTCCATACACACAGAGCTCATATCCAGCCTATATTACTGTGTAGACACTCTCATGTGACAAAATCTGAAACTAGGACCTGGGGGTAAACTGCATATGATCGACACTGATAGTAAAAAAAAGTAATTGCAGTTCAAAACTTACTTCAATTTTATTAACTAAAGATAACCACTAACATGTAAAAATAATGTTTTCCTTGTAAAAGGTGTATACAGCCTTTAATGCTTGCTTAAAGGGAATCTGTCAGCAAGTTTTTGCTATATAAGCTGAGGACAGCATGCTGCAAGCTTTAAAAAACAAAAAGCTATTGTGCTGCTCTTATCTGTCTGAGTTATTGTTTACTGAAACTAAAGGTTTTATAACTTAGTGATTATTATTGCTAGGTCTAGCTAGCTCACGCCCAGCAGTCCAGCACGCCCCCTGCTCAGTCAATCCACAATCTCTACAGAAAGCCTGGTGGGGGCGGGGGCAGCTCAATCAGCTCTGATGTTTTCCTGGATCTAAATTCTTGATTGTCTGAAAAAAGCTGCACCCAGTAATCTATGTGATACACCATTGGATTGAAAATCTCTTTGCCTACATCATGCTGCTGTCAGATGAGGTAGAAAAATTTTGCTGACAGATTACATTTAAAAGTCAAGGGAATGTGAAGATATATGTCACGCAACCAATCTATATATATAATTGCCTTAAGGGTGCTCTAAGGCCCCTTTACACACTGCAACATCGCAAACGACATAGCTGTAACGTCACCGGTTTTGTGACGTAATAGCGACCTCCCCAGCGACATTGCAATGTGTGAAACACATCAGCGACCTGGCCCCTGCTGTGAGGTTGCTGATTACTACACATCTCTCAGGACCATTCTTTGGTCCTTTGTTTGCCGCTGTGCAGTATGATCGCTAGAAAGTCTCAGTGTGTAAAGGGGCCTTTACAGCGACTTCGTTAGCGACTTCCCTTTCAAAAAGCTGCTTTACAACGTCCCCAATGACTAGCTAAATCATTCTGCAGGTCCGTATCGCTGTTGCGTCGTTTTCCAGGTATGCCTGTTTGACAGCTCACCAGCGACTCACCAGAGACTTTGTAGCGATCCCGGCCAGGTTGGGATCGCTGGTGGGATCGCTAGAAAGTCTCAGTGTGTAAAGGGGCCTTTACACGCTGCGACATCGCTAACGATATATCGTCTGGGTCACGTCATTAGTGACGCACATCCGGCACCATTAGCGACATCGCAGCATGTGACACCAAAGAGCGATGATCAACGAGCGCAGAAACGTGAAAAATCGTTGCTCGTTGACACGTCGCTCCTTTACCAAATATTGTTGCTGCTGCAGGTACGATGTTGTTAGTCGTTCCTGCGGCAGCACACATCGCTATGTGTGACACCGCAGGAACGACAAACATCTCCTTACCTGCGTCCACCGGCAATGAGGAAGGAAGGAGGTGGGCGGCATGTTCCGGCCACTCATCTCCGCCCCTCCTCTGCTATTGGACGGCTGCCGTGTGACGTCGCTGTGACGCCGCACGAACCTTCCCCTTAGAAAGGAGGGGGATCGCCGGCCAGAGCGACGTCGCAGGGAAGGTAAGTCTGTGTGATGGGTGTTAGCGATGTTGTGTGCCACGGGCAGTGATTTGCCCGTGACGCACAACCGACGGGGATGGGTACGCTCGCTAGCGATATCGGTACCGATATTGCAGCGTGTAAAGTACCCTTTATTCTGTCTGTCTGTGTCTTGCTGCAAAATGACGTCATTACAGTGACAACCGTCGCCACACCGCGCGCGCTAAAGAGCCTGTGACCAACGGCTCAGCTAACTGAACAGCCCTAACTACGGGCCAACAGGACGAAGCCCGACACTTTTCCCTGTACCCACACGGAGCCCCAACTCCCCGGTGAGTGCTGCACACCCGGGAGCCCACACCAGCAACCCAGCCGACACATACCCACCGCTCACATTACCCCACTCGGCTCCACCCGCCCGCCCTCCGCATATATACACTGAACACACACACGAATAGTGACCTGTCCCCAGCCATGCAGTCCCCAGCACTGATGTCCTCAGCGCCATGGCCCGCTCGGCTCCACTCCCCCGCACTCCGCCCCCCGCACACATTACCCCGCTCGGCTCCACCCCTCGCACTCCGCCCTCCGCATGTATACACTGAACACACACACACCTGGATAGTCACCTGTCCCCAGCCATGCAGCCCCCGGCACTGACGTCCTCAGCGCCATGGCCCCGCTCGACTCCACCCCCTGGCACTCCGCCCCTGCACACATTACCCCGCAGAATGGGGGCACATGTCAGGATGGTGGCTGCACCACGATGGGGGCACATACCAGCATTGGGCCACATCACAGCATCAGCCCACATACCAGGATGGGGGCCATACAAGGATGGAGACTATACCAGGATAGGACACAGACCAGGATGCCGCATATAATTGCCTTATTCTGTCTGTCTGTCTTGCTCTAAAATGACGTCATTACAGTGACAACCGTCGCCACACCGCGTGCGCTAAAGAGCTATATAAACCAATAAACAATTATAAGAATATACTAAATTAAACCTAACCCATGCAGTCCATTCATTACCTTATTATTCAATCTGCTAACCTACATACACATTCTAGACTACCTGATACGTTAGAATCGGGCCACCTTCTAGTAGAATATAAGAATGTTTTATATTATATCAAATACTACTCCTAAATGCATCGTAATAAACAGAGCAGAGTAAGACTTTTTTTTTCTTTCTAATTTTGCCTCTTTGTTCTGAAGATATTAGAGATGAAAGTATTTGGCACCTAACGAGTTAACTGTTTTTGAAGTCAAAGTGGGTGTTATCAGATAGCTTTCACTGGAGGGGTGTACTTCTTCCTTCTGTATGGTGCTGACTAATCATAAGGAAGCAGCAACACTCAGGAGAAAGAAGAACATGTCCCCACCATGGCTTAGAGCAGGTTTCTTAGTGTATGAGATGTAATGATACAGGTCTGATCTCTCGGTCTAACTTCCTGCATGAGTCAGTATGGGGGAAGGTCAACACACCTTAGTATAGGTATGTCATATTACAAACCTTTCTATCAGCTCTCTTCATTTCTGAGGTATGTCAGTAATAACACTTAAGGGGGCGTTACACGCTACGACATCGCTAATGCGAACTCGTTGGGGTCACGGAATTGGTGACGCACATCCGGTCGCTTTAGCAATGCCGTTGCGTGTGACACCTATGAGCGATTTTGCATCGTCGCAAAAACGTGCAAAATCGCTCATCGGTGACATGGGGGTCCATTCTCAAATATCGTTACTGCAGCAGTAACGAAGTTGTTCCTCGTTCCTGCGGCAGCACACATCGCTCCGTGTGACACCGCAGGAACGAGGAACCTCTCCTTATCTGCCTCCCGGCCACTATGCGGAAGGAAGAAGGTGGGTGGGATGTTACGTCCCGCTCATCTCCGCCCCTCCGCTTCTATTGGGCGGCGGTTCAGTGACGCAGCTGATACGTCTCTGTGACGCTGAACGAACTGCGGTTCGCCGATCACAGCGACGTCGCCGGGCAGGTAAGTAGCGTGACGGGTCTGGGCGATGTTGTGCGGCACGGGCAGCGATTTTCCCGTGTCGCACAACAGATAGGGGCGGGTAGGCACGCTAGCGATATCGGTACCAATATCGCAGCGTGTAAAGCGGCCTCTATGTCTGTTGTGCTGAGGCAACTTGTACTCTCTGTAGTAAGATCAAGGTTATCATTACATCTTACAGAGAAGCAGTCTGTCTGTTTTGGGCTACTACTGAGTGACATATAAGGACAGCCTGATGTGATCCCACTTCTGAGTGATTACAAGTATCCCAGAGCACAACAGACATAAGTGTGATACTGACACATCTCCAGACAAGCATTGTTGGGGAAGGAGCAGTACAGCAGAACTGACAGTGAAACTAAACTGTGCTGCCTCAACTCCACAGGGCCCTTATCTGAAAAGTGTTAAGGCCCCATCATACACAATGAGTTTGCTAACGAGATCGTTGTTGCATCACCATTTCTGACAAAGGAGCGATCTCGTTATGTGTGACACCTACCAGCGATTAGGCCCCTGCTGTGAGATCGCTAGTCCTTGCTGAATGGTCAGGATCATTTTCTTCAAAGGCGATGTCCTGCTGGGCTGGACTCATTGCTGTGTTTGACGCCTACCAACGACCTCCTAACACAGTCCCAACGCCTGCCGAGATTATTATACAGGTCCCTGATCCTTACTGTGTCATTGGTAAAATCTGACTGTGTGACATCTCACCAGGGACCTCCCAGAGACTTACCAGTGATCCTTATCAGGTCGCATTGTTTTCAGGATCCCTGTTAAGTTGTCAAATGTGAAGAGGGTCTTTATTCATTTATGCCTTCTAATTATGCAGGAGGTTAGACCAGGAGATCAGAGCTGCCTGTCATAGATCTTATACATGGAGAAATCTGCTGAATACTATGGTGGGGAAGTATTTTTCTTTCCTTTGTGTTGCTAGAAGCTTATGATTGGTCAACATCATACAGGGATAAAAAGTAAAACACGCCCCCAGGAAGAACTGTAAGTTAATTTATTAGGTTCCAAATATTTTAATTGATAATATCTCCTCAACGGAGAGGTGAAATTAAAAAGAACAACCAAACCATTTTACTCCACTCTGCAGCTTCTATTACATTGTGTATTCAGTTCAGCATGAAAACTGTTATGAAAGTTACTCTTTAATGACTAAATAGTATAATTTCAACTAACAAAGAATATATGTTTAATGTAACACTAGAAGTAAAATTACAACATCTAAATAACTAGAAATAATTACAATAAAGATGTTGTCTAATTTAGGAACTTTCATTTCAGACACCCTAGTGGGAAGTTCATAGATGTGGGTCCTTAGTATGGAACCACATTCTATTTGGACTATTATTTTTTGGTAAAATCGAACTGTTAGGAATACTTAAGATGTTTCATCTTTGTTTACTGGATTTCTGCTATTAAAGTTTCCACAATTTGATCTAGATGATCCTTCTCCTCAGGAATCAATTGTCTGCAAAATGTGTACAGCACAGGGGTATTCTTATCATAGACATTTATGGCAAATCAAAAGGTCGTGTAACAAATGTGTTATATATAAAGGTGCCACTTCTGGGACCTGCACATATCCCATGAACAAGGGTTTGGACAGGTGTAGTTCATAGGGGGATACTTCACCATTATAATGTTTCATGTACATATGCTCTTTTGTATTATGAATAATGTGCACATTGATTCATTATACCTACTTTTGTGTACACATATATGTACCTATGCATAAGGATAATCTTGGCAAAGTTTATCTTGGATTGAGAAGTTGTTGAAAAATTATTTGGTAATCACTTTTGGTGGAACAAAATAAATTAACATTTTTAAACATATCTACAACATACATGCTGAACTTTAATTGGGTTATGGAATTTTCTATTTTATAATCTTGGGCGGTTGCACTTTTCACAAAGGGTCAACCTTAAACAGTAGCATAGACTTACCAAATTAATGTCCTAAGGATTTTTCACGCGTCATCTCTGAGTGACACATACCGTATTTTTCAGATTACAAAATCACTTTTTCTCCCAAAAATTTGGAAGGAAAATGAGGGATGTGTCTTATAATCCGAATGTAGCTTACCGGGAGGCGGAGAATAGTCACAGGAGGCGGGGCAATGCTGTGGGCGTTGTGCTGGCTGCGGGCATTTTGCTGGCTGCAGCCCATCCCATGCTGAAAACGTCAGCGGTTCGGGCTTCCAATAATAACACCCAGAGTCCACACATGGAGCTCTTGGCTTAAGATCTCCTCTGTGCGTGCACCGCCTCCAGCCTCTTGATCTTCCAGCAGTGGGCGTAAGGAAAATGGCATCCAGAGGTGGCGCGTGCGTATATGAGATCTTGGCTTATAGCTCAATCTGCGCAGACGCCGACTCCGGACACCATTTCTTTGAAGCCCGCACCATTGTCAGTTTCTGGATATTCTCTGCCTCACAGTGCCGCTGACCACAGCAAGTATCTGGGACAACCGCCGCACCACTTGCACTATCGCCCTACTCCAGCACCGCCCCTGCATCTTGTGACCCCGCACCATTACTGCTGCTGTCCCTCTAGTAAGACAGTAAGACACCACTGGGTTATAATAAGACGGACCCCATTTTTTTTCTCTAAATTTGGGATGCGTGTTTTAATCCGGTGTGTCCTATAAAATGAAAAATATGGTATATCACCAATATGTGAGCTAATGACCCCTGTCCTGACTAGTAAAGTGGCCTCAGTAAGGTAAAGCTAGCCATTTACAAGGAAAGCTGTGGATTTGCCATAAATACTTCAAAGAAGAATGCCCCTTTAACATGAACCTGACAGCTGATACATGCTGCCCAATCCGTGGATAGTATCAGGTACTTGCTGTATTACCTTAGCCAGGTATGTTTGCTTCTGAAACACTGTGACGTTTCAAAGATGAACACTTTAAAAAATGATTAAAGCTGCAGCATGAATCAAAGGTCAGATTCACTTTAAAGGCATGTTCCTTTTATTTGTAGGAGTAGATAGACTGCTGACCTGAAGAGTTGTCCCTAAAATCATGAGCCATGCCTTTATGGAAAGGCGACTTGATCTCCCCAATGTATTGGTGAATGTACTCCGCACGACGATATTGGAAGTATAGAAGAAACAGTAAGGACAATATAAGGTGTGCCAAGGTAACACAACAGTTACAGTATTATAAGACAATGGCAGTGCTGACATTGTATGTAGGAGGAAGTCTTCGAAAGTTAGAAAAGTAGCCTCGATGAAGGTCTGAACCAGTGGATTAGAAAGAAAGCAAGTGATAGCTGACATTGACTGGGAGTCTCCTATTGCAATTTTTGAGAGGAATGGAGGGAAATCTGATCCTTTTCATAACCCTGTGATATCTATGTATGTAGCTGATATGGATATTAAAATTCATACCTTTAAGGGTATGTGCACACCATCCAGTTGCGAGAGCATTCTGGACATAGCATGTTTTCTCATGCGGAGATGCTAGTGTCCATGCCCACAATCAGGATTCTTGCAGTATATTTTTGCTGTGTTCTCCATTCCATCTGAGAATACTCGTCTGCACAAGAATAAATTGACATGATGTTTCTTGGAAAGCCGCGCCGCATGTCAGTTTATGGAGCATCATAAAAAAGCACAGTGGCCAGGAGATTTCTATAAATCTTATCCGCTGTGCTTGTACTGCATTTTGAACACAGTAAAAACGCGCAACATCCAAACGCTGCTAACACTGACCGTGTGCACTGGCCCTTACAGTCCTATGGAACCAACTTTAGTAGAAGACAATTCCAATTATAGAGCTCCCTTGAAATGCATTTCTAAATTGTTAATTGTCCCCATAAAGTAAACATGGACTTTGGGTCTTTTTTTTGAGTCTTCTGTGTACCCTGTACACCAAACTTGTTTGCAAAGTTGTACAAAACATGCAATTTTTTTTTCACTAAAAAGCCACATAAACAAGTACAAAAAAGACAATTTTTGCCTTAGTGGAAAATTGATGCACCATGTGGACCATTTTTACTAATTTTGGGCAAAATGGTGGATACCAAAACAAAAAAAGTGACTTAAAAAAACCCAGCAAATAATATAATAAACTTAAAGTTCTAAATAATTTCAAAATATTTTTCATATTTTTTTATATGTACGATTTTGAATAGCGCACTATTATTTCTGTATCTTATATTATATTTTAGATTTCTATTAAAAATCTATGTACTGTAAAAATTACCAGCGGAAACTGCATGTACCATCCGTGTAGGTTAATATGATTATGTTCCATGACTGTCTGATATCATCCGAAATCTTGTTCATAAATGCAAGCCATTTCTAAATGTAACATAATATGTCATTACCATCATACTTTTGTGTGTTTGTAGACATACAGTGCTTGATAACTATTTTATTACATATACAAAATCATTGCATATTTATTCACTAGTAATGATAATAAAAACAACTTTATAATTCATAGCAAATAAAAGAAACACAATAGCCCATCGCTTTGTGCCACCGAAGACCGTATTCAAGCCTGAGGAGGAAATATCCTATAAATAGATAATCCTGTTGTGGTATACAAATACACATTGCTATTAAGACATTTACTCAGTATATTAATAAATGTATTTAGTCTCATATCCACGTGATTTATTGTGTAGTCTCTGATTGTAACAAGAATATGTCCTATGACTGAAGTCTAAAAGGGGCTTTACACGGTAGCGATATTGCTAGCAATTTGTAGCGATAGCGAGCGTGTAAGTACCCGCCCCCGTCGCGCATGCGAATGTTTGTGATCGCTGCCGTAGTGAACATTATCGCTACGCAGCGTCACACATACTTACCTGGTCGGCGTCGTCGCTGTGACTGCCGAACAATCCCTCCTTCAAGGGGGAGGGACGTTCGGCATCACAGCGACGTCACCGCGACGTCACTAAGCGGCCGGCCAATCAAAGCGGAGGGGCGGAGATGAGCAGGATGTAACATCCCGCCCACCTCCTTCCTTCCGCATTGTGGCCGGTGGCAGGTAAGGAGACGTTCTTTGCTCCTGCGGTGTTACACATAGCGATGTGTGCTGCCGCATGAGTGATGAACCACCTGCATAATCAACCCTTACCGATTTTTGAGTTTGGGACGACCTCTCCATGGTGAACGATTTTCACCATTTTTGAGGTCGCTTAAGGTCGCTGGTCAGTGTCACACGCTACGATATCGTTAATGACGCCGGATGTGCGTCACTAACAACTTGACCCCGACGACAAAACATTAACGATATCGTAGCGTGTAAAGCCCCCTTAAGTATTCCAGTAAGTCTAAAATAGGGAGATGTAATAGAAATACTTATACCTGAGATATTTTGTATTTTCCTTCATGTTCATTTGATCTTACAAATAATTGATCCATAATTGAATATGGATATAAATCCAAATACCCTGCTGCAAATTTTGTCAGGTGCTATTGAAAAATTGTGAAAAAGTAGTGATAACAATATGGATAATAATAAAACATATTATATCTAAAAAAAACAGATTTTTTTTTACATAAGGCTCATGAATAAGCTGCATTTATTAGCTTCATAAGGTCCAAACATGGGAGTAATCTTAACAATAGACATGGTTGTTCCATGTAACTACAGGCTTTAGACTACAACGCTGTTAACAGGACTTAAAGGGTTGGCTCATCTCAGACCACTGTTGAGACCCACATGTATTTTCAATTATTTATTTTACTCGCTTATATAGAGCCAGTAATTCCATAGCACTTTACAGGCATCATCATCACTGTCCCCATTGGGGCTCATAATCTAAGTTACCATACTTATTAGTATGTCTTTGGAGTATGGGAGGAAACCAGAAAACCTGGAGGAAACCCACGGAAACAGATTTTGTCATTGATGGGATTGGAATCCAGGGTTGTAAGCCTATAGTGCGAACTACTGGGCCACCATGCTTGGTATCTTAAGAATAGGACTATGCTGCATGCTGTACAAAATAGAGACGTGGCCATGATTATTCATTTGTAAGGAAATACTGAAAATTACCAAGCAACTTTCAGAACCCCCATATAAATGAATAGACAGAGCAGAGCATGTGTAGACACTTCTCCACTGACAACATTGGGACCCGCATCTACCAGACATATATGGACTATCCTGTGGGTATGTCATCATGGGAATTACCCTATTTTGGAAATTGGTCATATATTGTACATTATATGCAGATTTGTTGAATCCCACAGGATAACTGACCTAATATATATGGTGGTGTGACATGTTATCAGGACATTCAATTTCAACCTTTATGATCTATGGTTCTGATGGGAGATATACCTCCGCCAGATGTGTCCAGAAGGGACTCTCCCCACTGAAAACACATGCACCCCTGGTTAAGCACATATGTGTATGTGAGTGGTCAGGAGGAATAGCTGTTGGTCAAACAAGTGCCTAACTATATGGCCAGCTTTAGGTCTCAGGAATTCAACTGTATATTTTCTACTGGGAGCAGAAACTGAAGTACAAATGTTAGACTGTAAGTAAAGGGGACAGTGATCCATGTGTCCATAGGGATTTCTTCTGACTCAGTGATCGAATACTTACCTAGTTTAAAACCTTTAAATGCTCAAGAACATCAAATAATCTCTTGAAAGTCGGAGCTCTTCTAGCGACACGGAGCATCTATTATTCTTATTATTAGATTTTTCACACAATATGAAACATATCCATTGAACTGCTGAAAGGACTGGAATTTTAGTCTAAACTTTGGTCTTATACATAGTATACACATACACAAACAGATCTGTGAGCTGTCAATTGAAAAGTAGAGCTTGCTTTGTTCTCCATTTTGGCTTTTCCCTTACTAGTTGTGTGTCAGCCACATCAAAGTTGATCCATTTCTTAGGGAAGGGGGTGAGAAGAAAGTGAAAAACAAAAGAAAACTCCTCCTGTTCCTGAAGGAGAAGAGTGTGGTATAAAGAGGAGCGGATCGATTGAAATACGAGTTCAACAACTTTGCTGGATTTTCTTCAAACATATGATTTGCAGTGATGAAATTTGCAGCAAATTGCTATACTGCAATGTCTAATTTCTTATCCCCTCTTTAACTCCACAGCCTTAATAGTATACAAGAGACATCTATCTGGCTATGGGAAACAGATGGCAACCAACAGCAATATTTGGGTGGTGTCTATACAGATCTAATATTGGACTATCACGGGGAAGTGTGCAATATATATATATATATATATATATATATATATATGTATATATATATATATATATATATATATATATTTTTATATATATATATATATATATATATATATATATATATATATATATATATATATATATATATATATATATATATATATATATACAGTGCCTACAAGTAGTATTCAGCCCTCTGCAGATTTAGCAGGTTTACACATTCGGAATTAACTTGCCATTGTGACATTTGGACTGTAGATCAGCCTGGAAGTGTGAAATGCACTGCAGCAAAAAAGAATGTTATTTCTTTTTCTTTCTTTTTTTTTTTTTTTTTAAATTGTGAAAAGTTTATTCAGAGGGTCATTTATTATTCAACCCCTCAATCCACCAGAATTCTGTTTGGTTCCCCTAAAGTATTAAGAAGTATTTCAGGCACAAAGAACAATGAGCTTCACATGTTTGGATTAATTATCTCTTTTTGCAGCCTTTTCTGACTAATTAAGACCCTCCCCAAACTTGTGAACAGCACTCATACTTGGTCAACATGGGAAAGACAAAGGAGCATTCCAAGGCCATCAGAGACAAGATCGTGGAGGGTCACAAGGCTGGCAAGGGGTATAAAACCCTTTCCAAGGAGTTGGGTCTACCTGTCTCCACTGTTGGGAGCATCATCCGGAAGTGGAAGGCTTATGGAACTACTGTTAGCCTTCCACGGCCTGGACAGACTTTGAAAGTTTCCACCCGTGCCGAGACCAGGCTTGTCCGAAGAGTCAAGGCTAACCCAAGGATAACAAGGAAGGAGCTCCGGGAAGATCTCATGGCAGTGGGGACATTGGTTTTAGTCAATACCATAAGTAACGTACTCCACCGCAATGGTCTCTGTTCCAGACGAGCCCGTAAGGTACCTTTACTTTCAAAGCATCACGTCAAGGCTCGTCTACAGTTTGCTCATGATCACTTGGAGGACTCTGAGACAGACTGGTTCAAGGTTCTCAGGTCTGATGAGACCAAGATCGAGATCTTTGGTGCCAACCACACACGTGACGTTTGGAGACTGGATGGCACTGCATACGACCCCAAGAATACCATCCCTACAGTCAAGCATGGTGGTGGCAGCATCATGCTGTGGGGCTGTTTCTCAGCCAAGGGGCCTGGCCATCTGGTCCGCATCCATGGGAAGATGGATAGCACGGCCTACCTGGAGATTTTGGCCAAGAACCTCCGCTCCTCCATCAAGGATCTTAAGATGGGTCGTCATTTCATCTTCCAACAAGACAACGACCCAAAGCACACAGCCAAGAAAACCAAGGCCTGGTTCAAGAGGGAAAAAATCAAGGTGTTGCAGTGGCCTAATCAGTCTCCTGACCTTAACCCAATTGAAAACTTGTGGAAGGAGCTCAAGATTAAAGTCTACATGAGACACCCAAAGAACCTAGATAACTTGGAGAAGATCTGCATGGAGGAGTGGGCCAAGATAACTCCAGAGACCTGTGCCGGCCTGATCAGGTCTTATAAAAGACGATTATTAGCTGTAATTGCAAACAAGGGTTATTCCACAAAATATTAAACCTAGGGGTTGAATAATAATTGACCCACACTTTTATGTTGAAAATTTATTAAAATTTAACTGAGCAACATAACTTGTTGGTTTGTAAGATTTATGCATCTGTTAATAAATCCTGCTCTTGTTTGAAGTTTGCAGGCTCTAACTTATTTGCATCTTATCAAACCTGCTAAATCTGCAGGGGGTTGAATACTACTTGTAGGCAATGTATATATATATATATATATATATATATATATATATATATAGTACAGACCAAAAGTTTGGACACACCTCATTTAAAGAGTTTTCTTTATTTTCATGACTCTGAAAATTGTAGATTCACATTGAAGGCATCAAAACTATGAATTAACACATGTGGAATGAAATACTCAACAAAAAAGTGTGAAACATATGATGATATCTCTTATATTCTAGGTTCCTCAAAGTAGCCACCTTTTGCTTTGATTACTGCTTTGAACACTTTTGGCATTCTTTTGATGAGCTTCAAGAGGTAGTCACCGGAAATGGTTTTCACTTCACAGGTGTGCCCTGTCAGGTTTAATAAGTGGGATTTCTTGCCTTATAAATGGGGTTGGGACCATTAGTTGTGTTGTGCAGAAGTCTGGTGGATACACAGCTGATAGTCCTACTGAATAGACTGTTAGAATTTGTATTATGGCAAGAAAAAAGCAGCTAAGTAAAGAAAAACGAGTGGCCATCATTACTTTAAGTAATGAAGGTCAGTCAGTCCGAAAAATTGGGAAAACTTTGAAAGTGTCCCCAAGTGCAGTGGCAAAATCCATTAAACTCTACAAAGAAACTGGTTCACATGAGGACAGCACCAGGAAAGGAAAACCAAGACTCACCTCTGCTGCGGAGGATAAGTTTATCCTTGTCAACAGCCTCAGAAATCGCAGGTTAACAGCAGCTAAGATTAGAGACCAGAGACACAGAGTTCTAGCAGCAGACACATCTTTAGAACAACTGTTAAGAGGAGACTTTGTGCAGCAGGCCTTCATGGTAAAATAGCTACTAGGAAACCACTGCTAAGGACAGGCAACAAGCAGAAGAGACTTGTTTGGGCTAAAGAACACAAGGAATGTACATTAAACCAGTGGAAATCTGTGCTTTGGTCTGATGAGTCCAAAATTGAGATCTTTGGATCCAACCACCGTGTCTTTGTGCGACGCAGAAAAGGTGAGCGGATGGACTCTATATGCCTGGTTCCCACTGTGAAGCATGGAGGAGGAGGTGTGATGGTGTGGGGGTGCTTTGCTGGTGACACTGTTGGGGATTTATTCAAAATTGAAGGTCTACTGAACCAGCATGGCTACCACAGCATCTTGCAGCGGCATGCTATTCCATCCGGTTTGCGTTTAGTTGGACCATCATTTATTTTTCAACAGGACAATGACCCCATATACACCTTCAGGCTGTGTAAGGGCTATTTGACTAAGAAGGAGAGTGATGGGGGTGCTACGCCAGATGACCTGGTCTCCACAGTCACCAGACCTGAACCCAATTGAGATACTTTGGGGTGAGCTGGACCACAAAGTGATGGCAAAAGGGCCAACAAGTGCTAAGCATCTCTGGGAACTCCTTCAAGACTGTTGGAAAACCATTTCCGGTGACTACCTCTTGAAGCTCATCAAGAGAATGCCAAGAGTGTGCAAAGCAGTAATCAAAGCAAAAGGTGGCTACTTTGAAGAACCTAGAATAAGATACATATTATCAGTTGTTTCACACTTTTTTGTTAAGTATTTCATTCCACATGTGTTAATTCATAGTTTTGATGCCTTCAACGTGAATCTACAATTTTCAAAGTCATGAAAATAAATGTGTCCAAACTTCTGGTCTGTACTGTATATATATATATATATATATATATATATATATATATATATTTCTGTGACATACAAACAAGTCTTGGTTTTATGATTTTTCACTAAAAATAAAATTTAGACACAGGAGTATTAATTTGCCCTCCCTATTTGCAATATGTAAAAATTTTTATAGTTTTATAGGCTGATATTAAGGTGTTGTTATTGAAGCATGTCAGAGACCAATCCATTCACAATCACACTGATTCTGCAGGTCCAGCACCTCCCAATCACTTTAACTTTTGGATTATAATTCACAGACTGAGACTGCCATTCCCATGTTCAATGTACTTTAACACTGCAGTAGTACAGCGCAATCGTCTTCTATACCTTTGTGAGATAAGCTGTGCATACTGACTTTCTATCCTTAGACTGTAAAATCCTAAAATGACACTGCTTGGCAGGCTCTCATCTCTAAAGCTGGGTTTACACACTGCAACATCTCAAACGACATCGCTGTAACGTCACCGGTTTTGTGACGCAATAGCGATGTTGTTTGCGATGTTGCAGTGTGTGAAACCTATCAGCGACCCGGCCCCTGCTGTGAAGTTGTAATCGTTACAAATCGTTCAGGACCATTCCTAGGTCCTTTGTTTCCCGCTGTGCAGCATGATCGCTACAAAGTTTCAGTGTGTGAAAGACTTTGCAGAGACTTTGTTAGCAACTTCCCTTTCAAAAGGCTGCTTATCAACGTCCCCAACAACCAGCTAGGTCGCTCTGCAGGTCCGGATCGCTGTTGCGTTGTTGGCCAGGTTTGCCTGTTTGACAGCTCACCAGCGACTTAGCAGAGACTTAGGGAGGTCGCTGTTACGTCACAAAACCGGTGACGCTACAGCGATGTCCTTTGCGATGTTGCAGTGTGTAAACCCAGCTTTACAAATCGTTCAGGACCATTCCTAGGTCCTTTGTTTCCCGCTGTGCAGCATGCATCGCTGGAAAGTTTCAGTGTGTGAAAGACTTTGCAGAGACTTTGTTAGCAACTTCCCTTTCAAAAGGCTGCTTATCAACGTCCCCAACAACCAGCTAGGTCGCTCTGCAGGTCCGGATCGCTGTTGAGTTGTTGGCCAGGTTTGCCTGTTTGACAGCTCACCAGAGACTTAGCAGAGACTTAGGGAGGTCGCTATTGCGTCACCAAACCGGTGACGTTACAGCGATGTCCTTTGCGATGTTGCAGTGTGTAAACCCTCTCTTATAGTGGCTGTGATAGGCCGCCCTGATTGGCTGCACTAGACTATGTGATGTGACAGATGCAAGGCATTACGGGGAAGCTTGTGTGGCCCCTCCTGACTACTGGCCCGCTTGCTGGCTGCCGCAGTCTTTAGCAGTGTGTGAAATGGCACTGGACATTTTTTGTGATCTTTGCAAATCAAATTGCAAAAAGTTCAAATTTGAGGAAATTCAACTTGAAGTCAATTTGCAGTAAATCGATTTGCTCATCTCTAGTGTGATATGATGAGCATTGATTTCATGCTTTTTTTTATTGGGTTCTCCTCCACCCATCTTGTCTGACTACTTCAATCTTGACTCCCAGCTCTCAGTAAATGAATCAGCTTTTGTGCTACTTGTTCCATATCAGCCTGTGGCCGTAGATGAATGCTGGGAGTTGTAGTTTGGCAACAGTTGGAAAGTTGCAGGGTGCAGAGATAAGCAAAATATACTATACATTTCTTTCCAAATATCTTCTCAATTACATAAAATCACTATTCAAGAAAAAAATATGAAAATGCAAATATATAAAGCATAATATAAAATATAAAATTGCAATTCAATTTAACCATTCGAAATTCAACATAGAATAGCTCTTGTCAGGAGTTACATCCATTGTGTAAGTTCCAGCTGGGACTGTCTCCTCCAGTGGCAGTAAGTTTGTGTCATTTGCTCCTACCATTAATCAATATTATTTCCTTATAAATAGCTAAGAACCAGTGGCGGACATATCATTGGTGCAACCTATGCAGCCGCAAGAGGAAAAAGGGCCTACTACTACCTCCAAAGCAAGGAGAATTGTGCATTATGATGAGCTGTTGGACTGCAAAGGTCCCCCATACATTGTTCTTACACAGGGGCACTTTTGTCACTTTTTCCACCACGGTTAAGAACACAGTCATTGTACCTTGAATATCTTGTACAGTTGGCGTTAAACTCCCAACATAAATGTCCGCTCCAGGTGCTGAAGACCTGGAAAACAATAAGGAGAATTTTGTCCGAAACTCTTCCTGAAAGACCTACAGTCCTACAAAGGGGTGGACAGCTCTATATGAGCTTTAGCCGCACATTCATTCTCTGTGCAGGGTGAATTTCTACATTTCTCTGGACTGTCCTGGAAGATCTCTTCATAGTGAGTGAGAAAATTTTCCACAACTTGGTTTTGATAAACCATATTAGCAGCAATGTTAGCAAACTGCTCCATTTCTGGTCTCATCAGTGTGGGCCCAAAAACAATTCCAATGTTCTGAGTGGTCATACGATTCATCTCGCAGTGATCTTTGACACTAGGGAGAAAAAATAACATGAAAATGAAAAAAATGAGTAAGAAGTAAAATAATAAATGAGTCAATTTCATCTAATACTAGTACAAATCTTCTAGATGTCATATCTGCCAGGTGCTTCATTCATTAGCCATTGCTTCATACACCACGGGTGTTCACTGCAAGTGAGAGGTGGGTTAAGCAAGGTACTTTGTGGTCTCCTGATATCACTTTCTTTTAGAGGGATGGCTGTGAGATATGTGAGATATATTGACAAGTCAGACAATATTTACCAAAACCATGCATGTGACATGATAAATGTTGTGAAAAGTTTAAATGGAACCTGTTACCAGATTTGTCCTCTATAAGCTACGGCCACCTCCAGTGAGCTCTTATATACAGCATTCTAAAATACTGAATCTATGTGCCCAGGCCGTCCTGTATAACGTAAAAAAACAACTTTTATTATACAAAACTGCCGTGCGGCACGGTCCAGTCTGATGGGCGCCGTTGGCCTCGGGTCCGGCACCTCCACTATCTTGTGCAGTCACCGTCCACCCTCCCTGCTCCATGTGGATGACACATCCAACATCATCCACACAGAGTCCTCCATTGCGTATGTTTGCACTTCTCTCTGCCCTATTGTAGTGCGCATGCGCGGACGGTCTTTCACCTTTCCGCGAGTCTGCGCATTACAGTACTTTGCGGGCAAAGCAGAGAGAAGTGCGTAAGCACAGGAACGCAATGGAGACCTCAGTATGGATTACGTAGGATGTGTCATCCACATGAAGGTAGAAGGAAGACTATGATGGCAAGAAGATTGGAGGCACTGGACAGAGACCAGCGATGCCCATCAGACCGGACAGCCCTGCAGGTGATGATAATAACTGCTCTTTGTTATGTTATATACATCGACTTGGACTCTTATATACAGGATTATAGAATGCTGTATATAAAGTCTCAATGGTGGTGGCCGCAGCTTATAGGGGACAAGCCTGGTGACAGAAGAGGCTTAAAGGGAACCTGACATGTCAGCTTTAATACTTATATTCCTCATAAAATAGCAATTGTGGTGTATTTCTTCTCTATATTGTCCTGTGAATCTGTTCTTTTTACTAGAAATTAATGAAGAAATTGACAACTATATTTTATCAAAAGTAAAAGAGGCTTGTCCCTTTGCAGTCTGATACTGATTGGACACAGTCTCAACCGGTAACACCCAGTTGTCAATTTATTAATTATTTTCTAAAAGTAATAACAGAAGAACGGCACAACACAGAGTTGTAAGAATAATGGGCTTCAGAATTATTTTATGGACAATACATTTTTTTTTTACTAAAATAGATTTGTCAGGAGAGTTATCAGGGCCTCTTTAACAACCATTACGGCAGTATATTTAATACAGAAACTGATTATGTCTATTAGACTAAATTCATATCATCTTTGGAGGGACAATTTGACACTGTCCGCCAAATGTATGGTCTAACATAACTTTACAGTCAGTCAACTGCTTATAAGTCCTCCATAATGCAGTATTTACAGTATGTTACTGACAGTAAAATGGATATTTAAAGGACACCCTTTTGGCATAAAATATGTAGGCGAGAAATCAGAACATCTAAATATACTGAATTAAATCATAGAAATTAATATATTGCCGACAAAACTTATATCACTATAATAAAAGCTACACATAAGATTCCGAAATCTAGTACAGCCAAGTTAAAGGTGATCTTAGAGAGAGGAAATATGCTGTATTGGTCACTGACCCGGTCACTTGTATCACTTGTATTACTCATTGGTTAAAGATGATTACTATACTACTACATAGCACAGATTACAATAGTTTGCCTGGAAGAAGTTGACGTTCTGGCAGGAAGAATTAAGCTCAGTCACTTCCCCCTTTAATTTTTTTCAGGCACGCAGATCCTGAATCACAAAGGACAACAAGGCCAGTGGATCGACTTATGTACCGCAGCTGCTCTCAGCCCTAGAGAAATTTATACATTGGCAGCAAGGAAGTGGACTAAGATGACTCAATACAAATGTTCACCAGAATTGCAGAAAAATAACTATTTGTTCACTAATTCTGCCTGTGATGAAAACTGCCAATATTTCCTGCTCTTATTTCACTTCTATTGGCAGAAAAAAAAAACAGAGTCAAATAGCTTGTACTAACTAAAATCAAGGATTACATCTCCTATTAACTCTTTCTGTAAAAAATCTTTGTTAGGCTAGGGACATGTACCGCCCCCGTGTCAGCAGCCGGGACTCCTGCTCGGATCCGGATCCGCGGTGGCTCAAGGGGTCTCCGGACCTGGGGGTATTTACAGGGGAGTGGTATGTGTAAAGTTCGTGATGCCACCCACGGTGTGTGGTAAGGTGGAGTACCACCGCTGCCGTTAGGAGCGCCCGGTGGCGATGGGTTGGCCAAGTGTTTACCCCTCTGTGGTTAGGGGGGATTCCCCGGGGCTCGGTGATGCTGGCGGAAAGATACTGTTGGGGAGGTAAGGGGCACTGCGTACTCACTCAGTCCAATAACGCTGACACGGACAACTTGTAAACCAAAGTTCTGAGCACTGCTGCAGCAGGGAGGGAGAACACCCGTTGATGTTGCTTGTTAGCCAGTGACATTTTTCCTTAGCACCTTTCTACTGATTGGCCCCTGTAGTGTAGAACTAGTCAGGTCCCGCTCACCCGTATGGCTAAAGGAGTGAGCTTGCTCTCAGGGTTCACGCTTGGGATTTTCTGGACTGTGTATTGGGAAAGTCCTATCCCCCTTGTTGTGCTAGTACCCAGAGTTTGAAGCGGGTGGAGAACGGCTCTTGAAGACTCCGTCCTCGTCGCGTGAATTACCAGGATGCTTGAAGCTACTTCCCGGCCTAGGGTCCACGTACCCCGTCGTGCCCTGGCCCCTGCCCGGAGATGGCACAAAACCGCCGGCTGCCCTCCTCGGCAGTTCCGTGCCCCATATTACTATCCCCTGAGACCGGGTTTCCAGCTCCTACCAGGCTGAGACCAACGTCTGCCACCTAGTAATAACAAGGAGCCCAGCTCCTAACCTCCTCCAACCGACTTGTGACCTCTCCTCACGAGAGTCACCACTCAACTGACTGCTCCCGACACTACTGAACCTCCCATACCAACCCCCCTAGTGGGCGGCCCTATTCCCTTCAGGCTGCCCATTGATGTGTCTGGTGGGTGTGGTGCAGAGTGTTCCTAGGATTTTGATTAGCTTGGTCTTAGCAACACCAAAGGCCAGGGACACGTAACCAAGGAGGAGGTGGATATCATGCAGAAGGGCAAATAGCACAATACCTTGTGATGACCTGATAGGCCAGGGCGTCACAGACACATCACGTTTGTGGCCACTGTCAGGTGCATACGCTCAGGAGGTACAGTGCCTACAAGTAGTATTCAACCCCCTGCAGATTTAGCAGGTTTACACATTCGGAATTAACTTGGCATTGTGACATTTGGACTGTAGATCAGCCTGGAAGTGTGAAATGCACTGCAGCAAAAAAGAATGTTATTTCTTTTTTTCTTTTTTTTTTTTTTTTTTAAATTGTGAAAAGTTTATTCAGAGGGTCATTTATTATTCAACCCCTCAAACCACCAGAATTCTGTTTGGTTCCCCTAAAGTATTAAGAAGTATTTCAGGCACAAAGAACAATGAGCTTCACATGTTTGGATTAATTATCTCTTTTTGCAGCCTTTTCTGACTAATTAAGACCCTCCCCAAACTTGTGAACAGCACTCATACTTGGTCAACATGGGAAAGACAAAGGAGCATTCCAAGGCCATCAGAGACAAGATCGTGGAGGGTCACAAGGCTGACAAGGGGTACAAAACCTTTTCCAAGGAGTTGGGCCTACCTGTCTCCACTGTTGGGAGCATCATCCGGAAGTGGAAGACTTATGGAACTACTGTTAGCCTTCCACGGCCTGGACAGCCTTTGAAAGTTTCCACCCGTGCCGAGGCCAGGCTTGTCCGAAGAGTCAAGGCTAACCCAAGGACAACAAGGAAGGAGCTCTGGGAAGATCTCATGGCAGTGGGGACATTGGTTTCAGTCAATACCATAAGTAACGTACTCCACCGCAATGGTCTCCGTTCCAGACGAGCCCGTATGGTACCTTTACTTTCAAAGCATCATGTCAAGGCTCGTCTACAGTTTGCTCATGATCATTTGGAGGACTCTGAGTCAGACTGGTTCAAGGTTCTCTGGTCTGATGAGACCAAGATCGAGATCTTTGGTGCCAACCACACACGTGACGTTTGGAGACTGGATGGCACTGCATACGACCCCAAGAATACCATCCCCACAGTCAAGCATGGTGGTGGCAGCATCATGCTGTGGGGCTGTTTCTCAGCCAAGGGGCCTGACCATCTGGTCCACATCCATGGGAAGATGGATAGCACGGCCTACCTGGAGATTTTGGCCAAGAACCTCTGCTCCTCCATTAAGGATCTTAAGATGGGTCGTCATTTCATCTTCCAATAAGACAACGACCGAAAGCACACAGACAAGAAAACCAAGGCCTGGTTCAAGAGGGAAAAAATCAAGGTGTTGCAGTGGCCTAGTCAGTCTCCTGACCTTAACCCAATTGAAAACTTGTGGAAGGAGCTCAAGATTAAAGTCCACATGAGACACCCAAAGAACCTAGATAACTTGGAGAAGATCTGCATGGAGGAGTGGACCAAGATAACTCCAGAGACCTGTGCCGGCCTGATCAGGTCTTATAAAAGACGATTATTAGCTGTAATTGCAAACAAGGGTTATTCCACAAAATATTAAACCTAGGGGTTGAATAATAATTGACCCACACTTTTATGTTGAAAATTTATTAAAATTTAACTGAGCAACATAACTTGTTGGTTTGTAAGATTTATGCATCTGTTCATAAATCCTGCTCTTGTTTGAAGTTTGCAGGCTCTAACTTATTTGCATCTTATCACACCTGCTAAATCTGCAGGGGGTTGAATACTACTTGTAGGCACTGTATATGCCCAAGAATAATCACAGTTCGCTTGGGTGCCTAGGTATTTTCTAGCATAGAGAGCCTTTGCACAAAAAAAAAACTATACCACAAGGTACAATTTGTTTTAAGATGCTCCCTTAAAGGGAAACTGCCAACAGGTTTTTGTTACCTGGTCTGAGAGCAACATGATGTAGTCAAAGAAGTCCTGAGTCGAATGATTTATAACTTAGCTTACTGGGTGCAGCAGTTGTGACACAATCAGAGTTTTTAGATTTAATAATGCAGCAAGGCTAAGAAAGCTAACCCTGCCCACAAAAGGCTCTGTATGTACAAAATCTGTAGACAGTGAGGTGCTATTCAGGGTGGAAGGGGGCATGGTGGAACTAGTCTAGTCTAGGCAATGATAATTTCTAGGTGATAAAACCCTTACTATAAGTAAACAACAGCACACATGTCTGGTAAATGAGGACTTATGAGAATGCTAAAGTGTAAGTCAGGAAAAGTTCTCGACCCATACTGAGTGTTCACTTGGCCCAAAAAGTTCAGCAATGTACTGTAGGTTAATAGATACAGCAGCTGTGTTCTCCCATCCAAGGAGAGAGGAGTTTTGAATCATCATCCTGGTCGTTACAATGATTTGCTGTCAATCACAGCTTGTGATTGACAGCACATTGTTGTACTGACCAGAGTCAGCATAAATTCTGAACATAACCTTATAACCTGTCATCATGTTAAAGAGCAATAAGTGAATCAACACAAAAAAAACCTCACCTCACTGTCCCTTTAGTTCTCTCATCTTAGAATATATTATTATTTTCAAACTGTCTGTAGCCGAATAACCGCTCTAATATAAACCAACCATGCCGTCAGATACTCACTGGCTACATTCTTACTCCTCTTTCTGGCTCCACCTTCTCCATAACTGTGTTTTTCTGTTCAGTGTGAATCGGGCAGTCCACCACTGCTGACCATGTGACCTCTGTAAACTACAATTCCCACAAGCACCTGCTTCTCTAGGCTCACTGCAAACTCTTGTGCACAGCTGAGTTTAGCTTCACCCATCGCACCCAACTTTGCAAGAAAAATAAATGGAGATTTCTAAAAATAAAATAACCACAGGGGAATTGCATTTGTCTCACCATTTCATCCCATTTGGATTTTTTCCCCATTTTGTGTACATTGTATCGAGAAATAGATGGTGTCGTTCAAAACTATAACTCATCCCACATAAAACAAAGCCTCATACGATTATGTCCACAGAAAAATAAAGAAATAGGGCTCTTGGAAGAAGGGGAGGGAATGTAATCCATGAAAACAAAAAGTCACTGCGGAGACATGGGGCTATAGAGTTGTCAAAGCTTATGCTAAAAGTCTGCAGTCACTCTGGCATGATTTCCCAGTATTGACAGTGGAAGCATGCAACCACGTGAGGGCAGGTATGTGACTTGCATAGTCATATTCACTCACTGAGTAGACTAATACAGCTTTACATATATACACACAACTTTATCTCTATGTGCCAATACAATGTGCCTATAAAGAAAAAAGCATCATTTGGCAATGTAGTCTGAGAAAACTCTACTATACTCAGCAGCTAAAGCCCGCTACACACGCTTCAATATATCTCACAATCCGTCGTTGGGGTCAAGTTGTAAGTGACGCACATCCGGCATCGTTTGTGAGGTATCTGCGTGTGACAGCTACATGCGATCAGGATTGAACGCAAAACCGTTGATCGCAAACACATCGTATCATTCTCTAGAATTGAGCGTTTTGTTGCACGAACCTAGTCAATTGTAACGTGTGACATCCCTCATACGATTTTGTTGTCTGATGCTATGTGCGCAGGTGTGCGCTCTGCACCGCAGCTTAAAAAAGGTCCGCTTCAGAGCGCAGCTGAAAAGCTGCGTTCTGAAGCGCCTCACAATGTCTGTCATGCACTAATATCTGTCAGTCCGTCACTATCTCTGTCCCTCACTCTCTGTCCATGTCAGTCTATCCCCCTCTCTCATATACTCACCAATCCCCGATCCCCGGCGCTGCACGGCATTCACACTGCTCCGGCGGCTTTTACTGTTTTGAAAAAGCCGGCCGCCCATTAAACAATTTCGTATTCCCTGCTTTCCCCGCCCACCAGCGCCTATGATTGGTTACAGTGAGACACGCCCCCACTCTGAGTGACAGGTGTCACACTGCACCCAATCACAGCAGCCGGTGGGCGTGTCTATACTGTGTAGTGAAATAAATAATTAAATAATTAAAAAAAACGGCGTCCGGTTCCCCCCATTTTTAAAACCAGCCAGATAAAGCCATACGGCTGAAGGCTGGTATTCTCAGGATGGGGAGCTCCACGTTATGGGGAGCCCCCCACCCTAACAATATCAGCCAACAGCCGCCCAGAATTGCCGCATACATTATATGCGACAGTTCTGGGACTGTACCCGGCTCTTCCCGATTTGCCCTGGTGCGTTGGCAAATCGGGGAAATAAGGAGTTATTGGCAGCCCATAGCTGCCAATAAGTCCTAGATTAATCATGTCAGGCGTCTATGAGACACCCTCCATGATTAATCTGTAAATTACAGTAAATAAACACACGCCCGAAAAAATCCTTTATTAGAAATAAAAACACACACATATACCCTGGTTCACCACTTTAATCAGCCCCCAAAAGCCCTCCTTGTCCGGCGCACTCCAGGATGATGCAGCGTCGCTTCCACCGCAGCTGCATGGAGGTGACCGGAGCCGCAGCAGACACAGCCGCTCCTGTCACCTCCACACAGCAAATGAACACAGCCGCGCGATCAGCTGCTGTCACTGAGGTTACCCGCTGTCACTGGATCCAGCGGTGGATCCAGCGGTGGCCGCGGGTAACCTCAGTGACAGCTCATCTGATCGCGCGGCTGTGTTCATTTGCTGTGTGGAGGTGACCGGAGCGGCTGTGTCTGCTGCGGCTCCGGTCACCTCCATGCAGCTGCGGTGGAAGCGACGCTGCATTATCCTGGAGTACGCCGGACAAGGAGGGCTTTTTGGGGCTGATTAAAGTGGTGAACCAGGGTATATGTGTGTGTTTTTATTTCTAATAAAGGATTTTTCTGGTGTGTGTGTTTATTTACTGTAACTTACAGATTAATCATGGAGGGTGTCTCATAGACGCCTGACATGATTAATCTAGGACTTATTGGCAGCTATGGGCTGCCAATAACTCCTTATTACCCCGATTTGCCAACGCACCAGGGCAAATCGGGAAGAGCCGGGTACAGTCCCAGAACTGTCGCATATAATGTATGCGGCAATTCTGGGCGGCTGTTGGCTGATATTGTTAGGGTGGGGGGCTCCCCATAACGTGGAGCTCCCCATCCTGAGAATAGCAGCCTTCAGCCGTATGGCTTTATCTGGCTGGTTTTAAAAATGGGGGGAACCGCACGCCGTTTTTTTTAATTATTTAATTATTTATTTCACTACACAGTATAGACACGCCCACCGGCTGCTGTGATTGGGTGCAGTGTGACACCTGTCACTCAGAGTGGGGGCGTGTCTCACTGTAACCAATCATAGGCGCTGGTGGGCGGGGAAAGCAGGGAATACGAAATTGTTTAATGGGCGGCCGGCTTTTTCAAAACAGTAAAAGCCGCCGGAGCAGTGTGAACGCCGTGCAGCGCCGGGGATCGGGGATTGGTGAGTATGAGAGAGGGCAGCTAACTTCAGTCACTCAGGAGATTAGCGGTCACCGGTGAGTCTTCACTGGTGACCGCTAATCAGGGCGCGACACAGACAGAGCCGCAGCATGACAATGAAGTCGGGTGAAGTTCACCCGAGTTCATTCTGACAGTGCGGCTCTGCCTGTGTCTGCTGTCATCTGCCATTCAGCTCTGCTACATGGCTGTCTGTGTCTGCTGTCAGCGGCCATGTAGCAGAGCTGAACGGCAGATGACATAGTAAAAACGCATCCCTACACATTACACACGCTTGGCAAGTCAATAAATAAAAAAAAAAAAAAGGTGCTCAATGCATACGTCACAGAACACATGATCTAAAGGATCGCACACAAAATTGACCAATTTAACATAGACTACTAACGCTCGTGTGACAGCAAATGAACGACCAACGTGAAATCTCATAGATCCCGTATGCAACCTGGGCGTGTCACATCGCAAATGCGATTGTACAACTAATTGCAACGTGTAAAGTGGGCTTAAGGCTACTACTTGCCAAGTGTGAGGGAAATCCTGAGATATGATGAGAATTATGACATTTAGTCATGTCAGTCAGCTACTCTATGATGTCACCCCCTCCCGTCCCACACAGAGATTCCCCTCAGATCACTCAGCATCTGGGAAGGTGTCAAATCCAATTATAATGCCAAGCCAGAGGAAGACCCCCTGGGGGGATATGTCCATTCATCAAGGGAGTCAGTGGGGAACTGGAAAACCTTGAAGCTTCAAAGGGATCTAGGACCCTCATTCCCAGCAGGAGTTCATATTCCCAACTCCGTAACGTCATACACAGTTATGGTATTACCCTGTGGCCTGAGCCATACACCCCTTACATCATTAAAATTGGGACTCCGAGCTGCATCTCTGCATACCCTCAAATTGTTTGTCGCTCCCTGGGGCAGTGAGATACAGAGAACTGAGAGTAGGAATCCGGTGAGGAGTCGTGCTTGGACTCAGTATGCAGAGGGGACACAGATGGATCTGATGACACCAGAACCGTCCCGACCGGTCCTCTCAGTCCGGAGTTGCAGATCATATTATCTTTGGGATATTATTTTAGACTCAGGACAGGGGTGGGGCAGTACACCCCTGCGAGGTCACCAGGTGGGAGGGGACATAGATTGTAGCCAGTTTGATAAAGACAATGTGGACATTTTTGGCTTGTCTTTACTCGGGGGTCATGCGTACTATACACATGTGAGAAAGTCCATGAAACCCTGGTCGAACAGCGCCCCCCTGTGGCCAGACGCATAAGATAACTGATCTGACTCTATTTGTGACCCCGTCTTATCTGTAAATGTACTCTGACATATATATATATATATATATATATATTCTGTAAATTTCATATTGTATATATTGTAGTATCTAGTGTGCCATTACGGCGATTAAACATATAGAATTTAATCTTAGCTGTTCTGTTATCTCAATCCTCAATCCCACGTCTGTGGGCTCGGCGTAATAGTTATCATAATCGATTGGTGGCAGTCAGTTTATGCCAAGGATCATTGTGTGGTGACCAGTGAGACCAGGGGAGGTTTAGATATATTCTGCTCGCCGGAGTCGGGGGAATATATACTCTCACCAGGAACCCTTCAATCATCAGCATAGTAGAATAGCGGCCTCCTTGCTTATTGTCGGGCAATTCCATTATTGGCCTGACTATAAGAGGGGCGCTAGAGAGCGAGTCACGTGCTCGCTCTGTCGGGTGGAAAGGGGGGTGCTCCTTCCTCTTCCTTCCCCCTTTCCCTGACACCAAGTAAGCCTTCAAATCTTGGAGAAGATCGGACCTCAGGTAAAGTAAAGAGTTATTTAATGAATTTACAGAGCACAGAGAGATACTGAACAGGAACCCTCCTTCAAGGTCCTAAGTCAGTGTAAGACGAAATTAACGATCACAGCACAATCTGTGCTTGTGTGGAAGAGACATTGACATAGTGCAGAGCTGAAATCGGGATATATCCTTGACCTCCCAAGGCAGTGGGACATATCTTTAAATTATGAACTGTCACACTGGATCTGGGATGGATGGGAGGCATAACTATACCTCCAACTGCACTGTGATCTGCAGTTTACAATGGGGCAAAGCTGACAGGAGAGACATCAGTATCAGTATTGCAATAGTTATTACCGTAGTTTATTTATTAATAGATATACTAATAAATTTAATTATTTTCTGTCTCCATCACCCTTTGTATAGGTCTTTAATTCTACACCGAATAATTATCTATGTAGTTTAGATGTTTTTTCCCTTGTGTGTGTTCTGCTGGCTTTTTGTTGCCCATAGCATCCAATCATAGTGCAGCTTTCATTTTACTAGTGTTATTTTAAAACTGAAAACTGAGCTCTGATTGGTTGCTGAAGGCAAAAAAGACAGCTTCTCGTTCAGACATTAAAGGGAGTGGCTTGGTTGTAGTTCTGTTGTGTTTATGGGTAGGAGGTGTCTTTATAATTAATACGGACAGAAAATGTCATGTTAATGAGAAAAAACATTAGTGGTTGTAAGGCTACAGACGGACAAGTCCTGCATGGAGTGTACGTATCACTTAGGTGCCTGACCTCAGTGATAGGAAACCCAGAAAGCAGACTCCAACACATATATGCAACAATTTTGAGTTTCACCCAAACAAAAGTTTTGCTTTTCACAAAGTTTGCCGCTTCGGTGTTTTTAGACCTTTTAGTCATATCTTTGATAAAGACCTATTATAGGTCGAAACGTTGCTATGTGTTCTGGTATGGCAGAATAAACAAGCTACAGATTTGCTTCACCTAATGGGACGATGTCTTTCTTTTTGCAAATATTAATTTGCCAACTGGACTCCTTGATGTGCGGCCATGTATTTTGAAAATATTGTCCATGTGATCCTCTGGATTGAGGTTTAATTTTGGTGCTGTGGACACTTGTTTATATTGAACCTTTAGTCAGATGTGTCTTAGGTTACTGAAGTATAATTATAATCATTTCAAAAGTTTTAATACTTATAGAGACAAATCCATTAAGTTTCCACAGAGACTCAATATTTATAGTGTTGACCCTTTCTTTTCAAGACTTCTACAATTCACAATGGCTTCTGGATATCAACTTCTGGGACAAATCCTGACTGACAACCAATTCTCACCAAATCAGTGCCTGCAATTTATCACAATTTTTGTGTTTTTGTTTGTCCATCCACTTTTTGAGAATTGAACACAGATCAACAAATGGGATTGACAACTGGAGAGGTTCCTGGCCATGGATCCAAAAATTCAATGTTTTATTCACTGAGTCAGTTAGTTATCACTTTTGCCTAGTAGTGACAAGGTGCTCCACCTGAGAAAAGCATTGATCACCACCAAATTGCTCCTGGATCATTGTGAGAAGTTGTTCTTGGAGGATGTTTAGATCCTTGCAACTGTCCCTTGGCAAAATTGTGAGTGAAATCACAACATGGATGAAAAGCAACCCTAAACATGAATGTTCTCAGAATGGTTTACTATTGACATGGTAATGCTCACCTTTTTGTCTCAGGACAATCATTCTCCACATGACTAACTGTTCGAAAGGGGCTTTATTCTTTTCTGGATATTTCATAATTTGACTTGAGACTGTGGTGGAAGGTTTATTTATACTCTTGGTGATGGGTGCCTCTTGGCAACAGTAGACTATAGGAAGAGTTTAGGGGAAGCCGACGTGGAGCGGGGGGTACGCAATAATTGTGGTGCGAGGGAATATCCCAAATTATGAGCCATATAGTAAATACTCCGCCAGCACACTTGCGTTGGCGGAATATATGCACCACTCGCAATAGAATACAACAAATAGAGAAAAAACGAGTGTATATGCAGAAATTTTTTTATTCAAAAAAAAGACACAAGCAAAACAGCAATAGAACAAGGATTAAAAACAACTACCACAAAATCAAGGGGGGCATACATGGTGAAGAAAAATACAGTATGTAGGCCGCCAGTAGTCGTGGGAGAGATGAACGTGTGGTAATGTAGTACAAAGAGATACCAAGTTGGTTGGAAAATAGTAATACAATCAAATGTTCATCATCCCCGTTAGCCGTGGGAAAAATAGGTGGTCAAAAGAAAAAATACAGTCAACCAGTAATTGGTAATATATAGCCGTGGTCAAGAGGAAATGCAAATTATAGTATCGTTCTCTAGTCGTGACCCAGGCGTATGAAAATTAATGCATACACATAATAACCAAAGGCTTAATACAGTAAACAGTAATTAATAATATATAGCCGTGGTCAAGAGGAATGCAGAGTCTAGTTCTTTCTCTAGTCGTGGCCAGGGCGTATGGAAATTAATGCATACACATAATGACCAAAGGCAATAATTACCAAAAACATCTTTTTGTGAACATATTATCAAAATTATAAAGTGCAAGTGCACTTACTATTCATAATATCATATGACTCAAGTGTGGTAAAGTACCGCATGACAAAAAAAAAAATAATTTTTAGACTACTGACAATAGGCGTATACAGGAATCATCACATAATACACATACCCAAATAGAAGAAAAAAGGTATCACCACCAACGCGCGTTTCACAAGGTGTTGTTGCTTCTTCAAGGAGGAGACCCGGCTAACAGGGATGATGAACATTTGATTGTATTACTATTTTCCAACCAACTTGGTATCTCTTTGTACAACATTACCACACGTTCATCTCTCCCACGACTGGCGGCCTACATACTGTATTTTTCTTCACCATGTATACCCCCCTTGATTTTGTGGTAGTTGTTTTTAATCTTTGTTCTATTGCTGTTTTGCTTGTGTCTTTTTTTGAATAAATAAATTTCTGCATATACGCTCGTTTTTTCTCTATTTGTAATAATTATGGTGCACCTCCGTTGGTAGATAGGAGAGAGTGAGGGTACAGCTAGTGTGACTCCCTGGCCAATCAGGTCGTCACAAGGTATTGTGCAATCCGCCCTTCTGCACAGTATCCGCATCCTCCTTGGTACGGATCCCTGTCTGTTGGTATTGCTAAGAGCCAAGTCATTCAAAATCCTAGGAACACTTTGCACCACACCCACCAGACATGCCATTGGGGGGCCTGAAGGGAATAGGGCCACCCACTTGGGGGATTGGTAAGGGAAAATGAAAAGTGTCAGAAGAGAAGAAGAGAGAAGCGAAGTGTGAGGAGAGGAGAGAGGAGGTGAGGAGCTGGCCTCCTTGTAGAATACTAGGTGGAAGACGTTGGTCTGGGCCTGGTAGGAGCTGGAACCCCGGTAGCAGGGGATCATGTCAAGGGGCACGGATCTGCCGAGGAGGGCAGCCGGCGGCCTTGAGCCATCTCCGGGCAGGGGCCAGGGCACAACGGGGTACGTGGACCCTAGGCCGGGAAGTAGCTTCACACAGCCCGGTAATTTATCCGATGGGGGTGAAGTCTTCAGGATTCATCCCTCACCCGCTCCAAAATCGGGGTACTAGCGCACCGATGGGATAGGACTTTCCGAAACACAGTCCAGAAAATCCCGAGCGGGAACCCTGAGAGCAAGCTCACTCCATTAGCCATACGGGTGAGCGGGACCCGACTAGTTCCACACTACATGGTCCAAATAGTGAAGAAGGTGCCAAGGAAAAGGTCACAGGCTAACAAACAACACCAAAGGCACGGATCCCAGTGTGCTCCCTCCTTGCTGCAGCGGTGCTCAGAATTCTGGTTTACAAGCTGCCGGTGTCAGTATTCTTGGACTGAGCGAGTATGCAGAAACCCTTTCCTCCCCAACGGCACCCCTTCACCACTATCACCGGGCTCCCAGGGCAAAAACCCCCTACCCATGGAGGGGTTAAACATCTTGCTGCCTCACCTCCACCACCACCGGGCACTCCCAACAGCAGCGGTGGTACTTCCTCTTACCATGCACCGTGGGTGGCGTCACAAACTCCTAACCCCCCTGTACATATCCCCCTTTAATTTGAGTGGACGCACGACCCCCGGGTCCGGAGACCCTTCGAGCAACCGCGGATCCGGATCCGAGCAGCCCGATACCACTATCAACAATATATTTGAGATGTCGGTTTATATTAGTTGAAACCCCACTATCCATGCACTAGCTATTTGCCGTTGCACCCCTTTCCCCTG
This sequence comes from Anomaloglossus baeobatrachus, assembly GCF_048569485.1. Lineage (NCBI taxonomy): Eukaryota > Metazoa > Chordata > Amphibia > Anura > Aromobatidae > Anomaloglossus > Anomaloglossus baeobatrachus. Next base: position 662,227,824 of record NC_134354.1, read on the forward strand.
ACATTTGTCTGTATGATGAACTTTGCTCATTATTAAACTACATAGTTTTGGGTTTTTTTTTATATTTTGGCTTTTAACTTTGATAAATAAAGTATTACATTTTAGAGGGTTTGTTTTTGGTGTTTAGTATAGTATATTTTTCCTCTATTATTCTATTCTCTTTGGTCCTTTACCTTTCTTGACACCAGGCCAGATTCCAAAAACCTTTTCCTCACTGCTTGTGGATATACACTGCCACCTGCCTGCTGCCAATGTTAGGCCCCCTTCACACGTCCGTGAAAATCACGCACGGGTTTCACGGACGTGTCAAAGGTGCGTTTTCCCCTCAGTGAGCCGTGTTTATGGCACTACGTGTGTTCTCCATGTGTTATCCGTGATAACACACGGAGAACGGGAACTTTCTACTCACATGTCCCTGGTGTCGCTGTCTGAGTGGTGCTGATCTTCGGTCTCCAGCCCTGCCGTCTCCCCGCTGCTGCTGCTTCTGGCCGCAGTGAAGTAAATATTCAATGAACATAATGAGCGGCGGTCAGCAGCAAGTGACAACAGCGGCAGAGACAGGAGGGCTGGAGAAGGTGAGTCAAGATTTGTTATTTTTTTCTCTGTCACGTGAGTTTTTCTCCGGCGCGTGTCACACGGGACCGCATCCACACTACATCCGTGTGGTCCGTATGCGGGCCATGTGACACCCGTGATGCCGGAGAAGACGTGGACATGTCTACGTGTGGAACACACGGACACGCGTATGCTCCACACGTACAGACGTTCCATGGCAAAACACACACATGTGCGCAGACCCATTGATTTTAATGGGTCTACGTGTGCCCGTGTCTCCGGTACGTGCAGGAACGGACCTAACACGTACCGGAGACACGTGCGTGTGAAGGGGGCCTTAGGCTAAGTTCACATGTCCTGTAATCATTCATTCGAACGGATGCTATAGAGATCTGTTGGCAAAATTATTTCTGCTGGAATCCATTTATTTAACATTGGAGTCTATTGAGAATGGATCCATTAACAGATTGCTATTTATCTTCCATTTGTAACGGATCCTGTAGAAAAAAAACGGGTCCATTGCAAATGCAAGTAAAACGGATGACTAATTAGCAATTCATTAACGGATCCGTTCTCCAGGCTCTCGTTAAAAAAAAACGGATCTAGCAAACATCAGATATTTAACAACGGACAAAAAAGTTGTGTTTGCACAACTTTTTTGGCAACAGATCTCTGCAGGATCCGATCTAACGGATGATTATCTGTTGCCCAGGGATACGCAGGGAAGAAGACTCTGGCGGGAATCTTCGTGCCAAAAGATGGCGGCAAGATGGCGACCTCTGAAAATTTTGCAGCGGAGCACCGCTGACGGTCCAGAATAAGGCGCACTTCCTCCAGGTAAGTGGATGGGTAAGTATCCTGTTCGTGACGCCAATTTGTGTCACCCAGGGATAGGGGGTACTCACAGAAGTGACCCCTTGGCCCGGATCTAAGTATCACGGTGGCGTGACCCGGTCTGTGATCCCAGGCTCCACAACAAAAGGGTATTACGTAAGGGAGATTGTCCGTTACGCCACCAGTGGGTTGCGGTGATGAGATGGTGGCACTGCCGCTGCCTCTGGGGACCGTGCCCGGGACTGGTGGTGTGGGGCAGCAAGGTGGAATCTCCTCCACGGGTAGGGAAGGTGTAGTCCCGGGGCCCAATTGGGAGTTGTGGTAGTGGCAGGGATTGCAGGGAGCAGGGAACTCACAGTTCGGTTGTCTTGGTGTTGGATGAAGCTAGGCTGATGTGTGTAGTCATAAAACACAGAGTTCTTTGTAAACCAACTTGCCGGTGTCCGGGAGCCTTTTGGAGGTGTGTGCTCAGGGGTGGGATTCAAATTTTTAACAACAGGTTCTCTGTAAACCCCGCCCAGTTGAAAACCACATCCATTCTGTAACCACACTCATTTTGTTAGCCACACCCATTTCCACGCACTTTCCTCAACCAAAAAAACAAAAAGTAATTTAAAGTAAAATCTCTTTCCCTTTCTATACCTGCACTCTCCTGTCCAGTACCAGTTGTTCCAGTCACTGTCAGTCATATTGTATTAAACGGGTTTTCTACAATTTTTAAAAATTAATACTAAAGGAGCCCTGCTAAAATTGGAATGGACGACCTTCCCCATACAGATATCATCCCATGTGGCTGCTCTCCCCCTACAAATCCCACCATGGCTTCTTTTCCCTGCAGATTTTATCCCATGGCTCCTCTCCCCATATAGCTCCCATCTATGCAGCCTCCTCTCCCCATATACCTCCCATCTATGCAGCCTCCTCTCCCCATATAGCTCCCATCTATGCAGCCTCCTCTCCCCATATAGCTCCCATCTATGCAGCCTCCTCTCCCCATATAGCTCTCATCTTGTGTGGCCTCCTCTTCTCCCCATATAATTCACATCTTGTGTGGCCTCCTCTCCCCATATAGCTGCCATCTATGCAGCCTCCTCTTCTCCCCATATAGTTCCCATCTTTTGCGGTTAGTTTCCCCATAGAGCTGCCATCTTTTGTGGCCCTTCTCCCTGCATCTTTGGCTCACTGAGCGCTTTACCTGTTGCAAGCACCTACGGCCTCTCTGTCCTCCGTCCTCCACTGCGGCTCGTCTCTGCACGCTGACGCTGACAGACAGTAGGAGGAGGAGCTCCCTCCTCACACTGCTGTTGTGTCGCCCGTGGATAAGGGGTACTCAGAACCGGGCCACGGGGTCACTTCTGTGGGTATCACGGTGGCGTGACCCGGTCTGTGATCCCAGGCTCCACAGTAAGAAAGGGATTAGGTAAGGGAGATTGTCCGTGACGCCACCCGTGTTGTGCGGTGAAGTAACGGAGCACCGCCGCAGCCGGTTAATGGATCCCGGGGATGGTGGTGGGCAGCAAGGTGGTAATTTCCCTCCATGGGTAGGGTGTTGGTGTCCTGGGACCCCGGTGAGGTGGTGCAGGGAGGAGATGGAGACCGTCTGAGAGCTGTGTGCCCGGTTGGACCGGGGGATGTTGTTACTCACAGTTTGCTTTGCAAGAAAATTCACACAGAGTCAGGAATTAACCAGAAATTGCCGGTGTCTGCAGCCTTCGGTGCGGAGGGTGTTTGGGGTCCCACACACAGTACAACAGGATCCTGGTCTTGTTTTGCAGCCAGACACTTCTTTCTCCTTCCTCAGTCGGGAACCCTGCAGTGATCCGGGTCACCCCTGGATACCGGCGGGCCACTACCCTGCCCCGGCCACTTCGGGCCCCTTCCTCACACTTCCCTTCCTTATAGCAGCCAGGAGCTATCTCTCCTGGTCTGCTCTCTTCACACTCCAAACTCACTCTGCACCAGCCCCTCCCCTCCTGCTCTGTTTAGCTCTTACACTGGGGGGGGGGGGTGTCTGTCCTGCTGCACTGGTGTGGGATCAGGTTACCAAGGAGGAGAATGGTCTGCACTTTGCTGGATGTCTGCAGGCTCTGTGACACCCTGGTTTTGCCGGGGCGTCACACTGTCACCTCTGCAGCGTCAGCACGTCGCTGCACGCTGGGTCAGGGAGCAGACAGGCTCCACTGAACCAGGAAGTGCAGCGTGGAGGTACGGGCATTCATTTGTGCTAGTGTCTTAAAGAGACACTAACACAAATGAATACAGGGAACCGGATTGGCAGAGCTGTTTCTTGCCGGTTCTGGGAACCGGCTGCTATTTTAACAACCGGTTCCCCAGAACCGGACAGAACCGGCTGAATCCCACCCCTGAGTGTGCTGGTCCCACACACGGTGCAATGAGCAGGAGCCCTCTTTTGTTGCCCTGCACCTTGTAGTCTGCTTGGCTCCTCTGGTTGGAACGGGGGAAGTCCACTTCCCTGCACTATTCCGGGTTCCCGATGCCAGTGGGCCACTACCCTGCCCCGGTCCACTTTGGGTCCCCTCCTAGTGCCTGACCTGTTCCCGCAGTCCAGGGGCTCCAACCCCTGACCGCTCTGCAACTTTCTCTGCAGCCCAGGAGACACACTCCTGACTGCTCTGCTGCTCTCCTCCGACTGACTGAACTCCTCCCCTGCTGCTCTTTTCAGCTCCTAACTGGGGGGGAGGGGAGGCTGCTCATATGCACCATGTGGGGGTGGGGGGGTGTAATCCCAAGGAGGAAGAGATTCCTGTACCCTTGGTGGGGGGGGTTCAGTCATCTGTGACTACCTGGTTTTGCCAGGGCATCACATTCCCCCTTGGTTAAACACAGCCCGTCCGCGGGCTGTTTGGCCACTGACGTTTATGTTAACGGGAAAAAGTTAACACATTACAATCATACATCTTCCCACATCGGGAGGTACGTTTGCTTAACCTCTAACTGTCCTGCCACCCCCCACCTGCGGTGCAGATGGCCTCCTCCGGGAACCTGAGGACGTTCAACAGGGGTGACCGTCCATAAAACAGTCAACTTTGCAACTTTAAACTTGCGGGTAGTCGTCCATGCTCCACCACCACTGCTGCGGCTGCCGCCACTCCCAGTATGGGGCACGGGTTCCGTGCTCTGCCTCCTGCTCAGGAGCCAGGCCCACTCGGATGCCCTCGGCGCCGGCTACAACCAGCCTCGCTAACTACCGAGGGCCTCATCGCTCAGTGGCCTGCTCCTCCTCTCTGCAGGTGTACCCTGGCTGCTCCACAGCCGGGACGGGGAACCTGGCAGCGGCTGGCGCTGCATCTGGGGCAGACTTCCGGTCGGGTGCTGCCGTCATTGCGGCCGGGCGGACTGCCGGAGCCGACGTCATCACCGTTGCGGCTGGGTGGACTGCCAGAGCCGAGTGAGATGTCATCGGGGTTGCGGCTCGCTTGTCCAGGAATGGGATTAGGCAAAGTCCTGGTGTCCCTGCCTTTACAGTCCTGGTTACATGAACGGCAGTATTTTCACCCGCCCCCCTTGGTCTTTTCGCGGCACTCCTCTCTCAGGCCGGTAAGTTTCGTTTTGCGACTTCCGGCCTCACTTTCCGGCTGTGTTCCCAGGGGGCGGGGCTTCAACTTTCACGCTCTGTTCGCGGGGAAGAAGACTCTGGCGGGAATCTTCGCGCCAAAAAATGGCGGCAAGATGGCGACCTCTGAAAATTTTGCAGCGGAGCACCGCTGACAGTCCAGAATAAGGCGCACTTCCTCCAGGTAAGTGGATGGGTAAGTATCCTGCTCGTGACGCCAATTTGTGTCACCCAGGGATAGGGGGTACTCAGATCCGGGCCAAGGGGTCACTTCTGTAAGTATTACGGTGGCGTGACCCGGTCTGTGATTTCAAGCTCCACAACAAAAAGGGGATTACGTAAGGGAGATTGTCCGTGATGCCACCCGTGGGTTGCGGTGATGAGATGGTGGCACTGCCGCTGCCTTTAGGGACCGTGCCCGGGACTGGTGGTGTGGGGCAGCAAGGTGGAATCCCCTCCACGGGTAGGAGAGTTGTAGTCCCGAGGCCCAATTGGGAGTTGTGGTAGTGGCAGGGATTGCAGGGATCAGGGAACTCACAGTTCGGTTGTCTTGGTGTTGGATGAAGCTAGGCTGATGTGTGTGGTCATAAAACACAGTCCTTTGTAAACCAACTTGCCGGTGACCGGGAGCCTTTTGGAGGGGTGTGCTGGTCCCACACACGGTGCAATGAGCAGGAGCCCTATTTTGTTGCACTGCACCTTGTAGTCTGCTTAGCTCCTCTGGTTGGAATGGGGGAAGTCCACTTCCCTGCGCTATTCTGGGTTCCCGATGCCGGTGAGCCACTACCCTGCCCCTGTCCACTTTGGGTCCCCTCCTAGTGCCTGACCTGTTCCCGCAGTCCAGGGGCTCCAACCCCTGACCGCTCTGCAACTTTCTCTGCAGCCCAGGAGACACACTCCTGACTGCTCTGCTGCTCTCCTCCGACTGACTGAACTCTTACCCTGCTGCTCTTTTCAGCTCCTAACTGAGGGGAGGGGGGGCTGCTCATATGCACCATGTGGGGGGGTATGTGTGTAATCCCAAGGAGGAAGTGATTCCTGTACCCTTGGTGGGGGGGTTCAGTCATCTGTGACTTCCTGGTTTTGCCAGGGCGTCACAATTACAGGACATGTGAACTCAGCGTTAAATTGATCCTGTTGCTGAATCCTGTGCTGGCACTTGCTGAACTTTTTTGGCTGCCCTGAAACAAAACGTGGATCACAAACGGATTACCATCCGTATGTCATGCGTATAAAACTGATCCACTGGAATTATTAACATAGGAGACTATATGAGGTCTTTCAATATATTTTAAATTGTGGATCTGTGGCGCCCTGGACAAGCCAGGACGTCACAGGTACTACAACAACACACCCCACACCCTGGCTAGGCACATCAAGGTCAAACACAAATCCTTGTTGCCTCCCTCCAGGGGCTGATGTCCACACCAGGGGGTGGGCCAGGCGGTTGGCCCCGCCCACCGAGGAGTTCACAGTCCTGGAGGCGGGATAAGGAGTCAGATTAGTTTTGAGAGTGAAGTGAAGTAGTAGTAGAGGAGACTGACTGTGTCCGGGTGCGTGGCCCGGGCATATACAGCAAGGTTGGCAGACGGTGGTGACCGTCTGCAGGAGAGGCTGATTGAAGTAAACCGTAAGGACCGGGGACGGGCGGTGGCCCTCCGGTACCGGATCGGGGAGCGAAGAGAAGCCAGCACCATTCGGCAGGGCTTACGGACCCCGACCAGGCTAAGAGTCACCGTCAAATCCGTTAGCGAAGGGAACCTCCAGGGTTTCCCAGCAGTCAAGACCCGATTGAAGGCAACAGCTCAAACCGTGAAGGGAAATACAGTCACCGCCAAGGCTACAGTTCCCAGGACCAGAGCCTGCGGGCAAAAGGGGCTCCCTCAGCATCCATCCAAGCTGGGGAGCGGGTTACCGGTGGGAAGCCATTGGAACCGTGAACACAACACAGGTGCAGGGAAAGGCAGTCACCGCCAACCTACCGGGAGAACTACCGCAGCCGTCTGTGGGACCCGTCCATCCAGCCGTTTGTTTTACCGGAGACTTTGCATTCATCATTGGCTGAGTGAGTACCACAGTGCCGTGCGGCACCGCGCTGCCCCAGCGACCCTGCACCTCACCAGGCCCCGTAACCCGCCTGCCATCCCTAACCTTCACCGGGCCCCGGGATGACCAACCCCCCTACCCACGGAGGGGAGAAACAACATCCAAGCTGCTCCCTGTCATCGCTCCCGGGATCCCCGTCCAGAGCAGCAGTGGTGTCACAACCTCACTACAACCGTGGGTTGGGTCACGGACAATATCCCTAAACCAAACCACCCCCCTTTCACTCACGAGCGAGGAGCGCCGCTCGAGTCCCCGGGATCCGGCCCACCGCTCGAGCCACCGACCGAGCGAGCAGCAGCCGGATCCGAGCAGTGGGTGAGCGCAGCGTCCCCTCCTCCGCCTGCGACAACTTGGCGTCACAAACAGGATCTTACCGTTCTACCGCCTGGTAGAAGTGCGCATTGTGTCCCGCCTGAGGTGTCTGGCTGAAAATTTTCAGAAGCCGCCATCTTGGGCGCGAAAAGTTCCCCGCTCGAGCGTCTTCCCGAGCAGTGGAGGCGCGAAAGCCGAAACCCCGCCCCTGTAGAGGAGGAGCCGGAAAAAAGACTAAGGGGGACGGATGGCGTCTGGCCGCATGTAGCTCGCGGCTGTGGAAGCAGGGACGCCAGGACTCTGCGATCTGCTGGTTCCTGGAAAGTACCGGTACCAACATGTCCGCCCCGTCCAGCTACGCAGAGGTTACGGAGCCAGTGCCCGGAACAGCGGCGTGGCTCAGGGCCCGAACGGTGGGGATCTGCCGGCGCTACCGGAGTCAGATATGTATGCTGATGGAGCAGTGGACCGCGGAGGTGGAGGAGGTAGCTGCGGTCGCCCGGGTGTACGGAATGGAGGCCATGATGGAGGAGCTGGTGAGTGACCCACGCCCCTGTGTCCCCGAGGGACCGGCCGTTGCGGCTGAGGGACCCGGTCTACCCCTGCCCCCCATGCCGCTTCAGTCTTCCCTGGCCGTGCACCCCGCTGCTGCTGGTCCATCTGACGTACACCCCCTCGTAACGGTAGCCGAAAGAGTGGTGAGCCTGGAGACTGCGGCAGCTGGCAGCAACCCGCCTGGCGCAGGGACAGATGATGGTGACTCCGGACCTGACGCAGAGCCTGTTTCGGAGGAAGACGAAGGAGTCGTCGCCCTCTATGGCATGGAGGCCACTTACATCCCCCGGAGCGGAAATAACGGATACCGGGCGGCCCTTCCTCGCCGCGCCTGCTATGCACTGGAGGGGCTGGTACCCGTGTTCTTCCACCCAGGGCCGGGTGAGGAGGACGAAAGTGAACAGTGAAGTCAGCGGAGCCCCGCTGCAAGTCGTCCCCGTTGGGACCACCAATACAGTTAAAAGTTGTGAATGATAAATAAATCAACAGAAGATGTCACCTGATTGGAAATTTGATTGAACCGGCCATTGCCGGCAACAAGTCCCCGTAGGGACTTCCTGCAACCGTTGCGTAAGGGACTTCTTACGGACAAGCCCGAGAACTGGCAGGGCAACCACAAACTTAGTGGGATGTAAATAAAAATGTTTGGCTTGAAACCGTTACCGCCTCCGGAGAGGCTGATTTGGGAGGATGGGCCTGGAGGAAAGGGATGGCCCAGGCCCGCCACTACCGTAACCGGTGGCGATCCTTTGGGGGTTCAGGGGTCCCCATGGACGCGGGTCCCCTGAAAGAGACCGTACCCACTCGGGCAGCCTGGTGATGGACTGGGGCAAGGGGTGCTGCCCACTTCTTAGGGGCAGCATCAGGGCCAGGTTGTTTGGGTGGGAAAAGAGCGGAAGCCGTTACCGTTTGCAACGTTTAAGAACCGTACCTCCCGTTAAGGGAAGTTTATACAAAAATGCTTGTTTTAATGTTTTATATGTTTTACCCCTTTTTCTACAGGTAAACAAAAATAAAACCGGTGATGGACGGGCAGCCCGTGGACGGTCTGCATTTTACTAAGGGGGAATGTGGCGCCCTGGACAAGCCAGGACGTCACAGGTACTACAACAACACACCCCACACCCCGGCTAGGCACATTAAGGTCAAACACATTTCCTTGTTGCCTCCCTCCAGGGGCTGATGTCCACACCAGGGGGTGGGCCAGGCGGTTGGCCCCGCCCACCGAGGAGTTCATAGTCCTGGAGGCGGGATAAGGAGTCAGATTAGTTTTGAGAGTGAAGTGAAGTGGTAGTAGAGGAGACTGACTGTGCCCGGGCACATACAGCAAGGTTGGCAGACGGTGGTGACCGTCTGCAGGAGAGGCTGATTGAAGTAAACCGTAAGGACTGGGGACGGGCGGTGGCCCACCGGTACCGGATCGGGGAGCGAAGAGAAGCCAGCACCATTCGGCAGGGCTTACGGACCCCGACCAGGCTAGGAGTCGCCGTAAAACCGGTCAAATCCGTTAGCGAAGGGAATCTCCGGGGTTTCCCATCAGTCAAGACCTGATTGAAGGCAACAGCTCAAACCGTGAAGGGAAATACAGTCACCGCCAAGGCTACAGTTCACAGGGCCAGAGCCTGCGGGCAAAAGGGGCTCCCTCAGCATCCATCCAAGCTGGGGAGCGGGTTACCGGTGGGAAGCCATTGGAACCGTGAACACAACACAGGTGCAGGGAAAGGCAGTCACCGCCAACCTACCGGGAGAACTACCGCAGCCGTCTGTGGGACCCGTCCATCCAGCCGTTTGTTTTACCGGAGACTTTGCATTCATCATTGGCTGAGTGAGTACCAGCGTGCCCCCGCGACCCTGCACCTCACCAGGCCCCGTAACCCGCCTGCCATCCCTAACCTTCACCGGGCCCCGGGACGACCAACCCCCCCTATCCACGGAGGGGAGAAACAACATCCAAGCTGTTCCCTGTCATCGCTCCCGGGATCCCCGTCCAGAGCAGCGGTGGTGTCACAACCTCACCACAACCGTGGGTGGCGTCACGGACAATATCCCTAAACCAAACCACCCCCCTTTCACTCACGGGCGAGGAGCGCCGCTCGAGTCCCCGGGATCCAGCCCACCGCTCGAGCCACCGACCGAGCGAGCAGCAGCAGCAGCCGGACCCGAGCAGTGGGTGAGCGCAGCGTCCCCTCCTCCGCCCGCGACAGATCTATAAAACGGATGGCATAGAGAAGTAAATAAACTGACATATGGATGACAAACTGTGGGCTTCCCAATGACAACATGGATGAAAAATCAGCAGTTTTTTTCTTGATGAAAAATGTAACATTTTATGTGGACACAGCTTTACATTCAAGATAATTTACAAGGTTCCTTCACTGACAATTTCAGATTCATTGAAGGAAAGAAAATTGCCAAATCGATGCAGATGACTGAAAAATCTGTTCCATTTATCTGGACAGAGCTGTTGGGCAGATGTGTAAACGATTATACACCAGAGCATAGTCATCCTAGGTGGTTTACGTCTCTAGAGAATAGGTGGGATTTTTTTTATCCATGGTTGGATCAGAAAGTGTCTGTTTCTGATTTCCTGAACAAAGCAATAACGGATGCATATAAGCAAATGATCAGTGGCACCGTCAGCATTGCTTCTTATGTGGGGTAAAGGTAGCACCATCCCTTGCTCTATAACTTAAAGGCAGTGAATCCCAATACAGGAGAATACAAGGGGATTTTTCTTCTTATTGTATTAAACCCAGGAGGTCATTTCCGGATTCTGACACAAGACACATTCTGGTAGCATGAGAATACATGTGAGTTATTCTGCAGCTGGAGGAGGACCAAGCCCTTCATTCTAAATTAATATCACCTGGGCTTTTGGTTAATGGCTTCTCATTTCGAGAACCCCTGTGGGACTGCTGTGGGCGGCCAGCTTAATACGTGTTTATTTTAAAAAATACCACCATCCGGCTTAGTCATTCTTCTGATTTCAATTTTCTACTATTTCATTGCACTGACACACAGATAATGTCCTTGAGTGTGAATGTAAATGATGAATGTTTCTGTACCTGTTCTGTTCAGGTATGGGCGCATCTGTGTCATTTATTTGTGCCCCTAAACAAGTCAGAGTTTCCAAGAAAGCTCCCAGGTCTACAGTAGGAAGGATCTTATGTATTCAGTGTACCCAATTATTTGCTCTCCAATTTGAAAGAGTGTAAGGACACATTCCTGGGTGAGTCTGCACCCATTGGATACCTTCTATCAGAACATCCACCATAAAATTAACAAGTCACACTTGGGCAACTTTGGCGGGACTTTTTAAAACTGTACTGCCAAAGATATTTCTAAAAGTAATCTGTTGTATACTTAGTAGACTGTATACCAAGTTGGAGTGGGACATCTTGGTTAGCTCAGCCAACGGTGGAGAAAGAGCTCCAGCTCATACAGGGTGAGGGAGGGTAAGCTCCATCACGGTTTGCTCTTTAAAGGGATTGTCTCTACTTTGACAACCCCTTCTCATTCCCCTTGTTTGCTCCAGTAAAAATTAATAAGCCTATACTCACCTCCGGTGCAGCTGCAGTTCCAGCAATGTCTAAAGCTTGCATTCCAGTGTCCATGTGACATTTTGACACGCGGGCCGCACAACGAATCCCCGCCTGGTGTCTGTCTCTCTGCCTTCAGATATTTGAGCAGGTTTTAAGCACTGATTTTCTGCTCAAACGTCCAAAGGTGTTGAGAAGGAAACCAGCAGTGATTGGTCGCAGGGCTTGCGTTTCATATCAATGTCACATGGGTCAGGGGAACTCGGCTTTAGACATCATTGGAACCACACCAGCAGCGGAGGGGAGTATAAGCTTATTTCTTTTTACAGGGTGATCAAGGGGAATGAGTAGGGGTTGTACAAGTAATGGACATCCCCTTTAAGAGCATGCAATGGCTGTTTTTGTTTTTCACTGATTCAATCTGAGTATAACTCAGTATGTGTCCTGTTCTGCTCAGTTTTTGAAGATCAGTCATTCAACTGTGTGGGACTGAGGAAAAACAATCATGCACACCGAAGTCATCCGTGTATTCTGCGTTTTTCACTGATGCTTGTGTGAAAGTAATAATAATAATCTTTATTTCTATAGCGCCAACATATTCCGCAGCGCTTTACAATTCAGGAGGATCATCTACAAACAAGTAACAGTTATAGAAAAAACAATATTTAGAGGGAAAAAAAGACAACCCTGCTTGTGAGAGCTTACAATCTACAATGAGATATAGGGGGGGGGCAAGGTACAAGTGCTTATTTACAATGACAATCCAGCCATCTCCAGGAAATGGGGGATAGATAATGGTTTCCTGGACCAGTGGGCCAGAGCCTTGAGATGCATTTGGGTGCCATGGAGTTTGATGTGGAGTTATGTTGTGAGAAGTTGTAGACGGACTATGTGAAATTAATCTGATTAGGCAGTGTGATAGGCCGCCCTAAAAAGATGTGTCTTTAGGGTGCGTCTGAAGCTGAGTAAGTTGTGATTTGTCCTAACTTCTTGGGGTAGAGCGTTCCAGAGGTTCGGTGCAGCTCGGGAGAAGTCTTGGATCCGGGAGTGGGAGGTTCGACTTAGTGTGGATGTTAGTCGAAAGTCATTTGCAGAGCGTAGAGAACGGGTGGAGTGATAGACAGAGAGGAGGGTGGAGATGTAGGGGGGTGCCGCACTGTAGAGAGCTTTGTGGGTGAGACCAAGCAATTTGAATTGGATCCTATGATATATTGGCAGCCAGTGCAATGACTGGCACAGAGCAGAGGCATCCGAGTAGCGGTTAGCCAGATAGGTGACCCTGGCTGCTGCATTAAGGATGGACTGTAGAGGAGAGAAGAGCCTTCATAGGATTTCATCTAAGCTTGCCTTTAACCCTTATGACTCCTACATGTGAAACACAGCCTTTGGCTATGTACTGACTTGATGTTGCTGCATATTACATTGATACAAACAACCACAGCAAAAAAAAAAATACATACAAAAAACCACAGAAACCTGGTAATACGCAAACAATCTAAACATGTAGATGAATATTTAGTTAAGCTTTTCAATATTCTTTATTAATACTATAAAAATCTATAGCCACAGTCATGTACATATTTATTGTCCTAGTCCATAACACGCACTCCTGAGACTTAGCAATTCCCAGCTTCCTGCTCTCTTGCTCAGTAGTTGGACGGTGGACAGCAGGCCTGTATCAGCTGGTTACTCAACTTTCTCCTTCCAAAGAAACAACTGCCAAAATATGATGCAGTAGTGAAGTGCTACATACTAGCAGCTGGTTCTTAAAGGGGCACTAGCATTAAATACTTATCTTTAACCTTAAAGGGGTTGTCCATAAATGTGTCGGGGCCGGGATTTTATAGCACTTAGTATTACAGGTTCTCTGTCTGAGTTTTTTAATACAGTCTTCTCCACAGATTGCACAGATCTGCCCATCATCCTCCTCCAATTAGAAAGCTGCCATTCCATGTGCAGTGTTTTTTCTATTGCACGAGGCTAATCAACAGGTCCTGTCACATGATCCTCCATCACCAGCTATTTTGTGGACATGAAATCTGCTCAGTCAATGATTAAAGCTGAACTAACAAATGCCGGAGAACATGTGAGACCTAGATATAAGTGCTCAAAATCAAGAGGTCAACCCCTTTAAGTGTCTGACTGTTATTAAGTACATGCATTGTTTATATTCAGGTATGCCGAATGGGTTTTTATTCTTTACATCTACTGTACATAGAATTTTCCCATGTTAGTTAATGATATAGCTAGGATACGCCATTATTCATGATCATTGGCCGTCTGCCCTGGGTCTTTTACATTCTCAAGATCTATGAAGCTATAGAGGCTGCACATCTGGTAGTTATAAAGTCATGGTGTGGCGCCCCTGAGTATATCAGGGTGCCACAGGGTACTGCAATTCTTACCCAGGGTGCAGGGCTTACCCCCCCCATGGTTCCAGGTTCCCAGAAATCGGTGTCACTACCATCAGCACAAATCCCAATCACACCTCACATCATGACCTGTCAGACACACCAGTGAGTTGGTTAAGCGGAAATAGGGCCACCCACCTAGGGGTCAGGCAGACTGGTGGGAGGGAAGTGAGAGAGTTGAGTGAGAACCCCCAAAGAGTGAGGAGCGGGGGAAACCGAGGTTGGGTCGCAGACGGTGGTCCGGGACCAGAGGAGTCGGGGACCGGTGACAGAGTCATTGGAAGGGTGCGACGGACATAGTCTAGAAGGACTGTCAGCATCAGAAATCCAAAAGAACTGACTGGTACCGAGCACGACGGGGTACAGGACTCTAGGTCAGGAGCCGGTTCAACATCCTGATAATTAACCTGGGAGGGAGAGACTCTTTATGAACTTCCCTAGGAGCTCAGAGATTGAAGGCGACAGCACACCGCAGGGGATAGGGCTTTCCAGTAAAGCATCCCACTAAAATCCCAAGTGCCAGCCATTAAGAGCACAGCTACACTAAAAATATACTGAGCGGGGCCCCAACAACTTCAGGCCAAGGGGCCACAACAGAGGACTAACTTGTGTACGGAGGCGACTCCAGATTACCAAATGACACCGGTTGGAGCAGACACCTGGGCGGGCTCCCCGTAGTGACTGTGATGCAGAGAGACTTTGGTTTATCCTCAGTGTGAGTGTCTGCTTTATAATCCTCATCCAGCACCACGACTACCCACAGTGCGTACTCTGGTTCCCTGCACCCTGCGCTCCCAAATATCCACCAAAACCCCAGAGGCCGGGGTCTTCCCTACCTGCGGAGGGACTGACACCTTGCTGCTCCACACCATCGGCCTCGGTACTCCTTCCGGCAGCGGCGGTACTCCCATTACCGCAAGCAACCCGCAGGTGGCGTCAAGAACTTCTCCCCTGTAAATAATCCACTTTCAAGGTTCGGAGTGTTTGCCAAGCCCGAGTCTGGACCCCTCGAGTCACGACCACCCCGGATCCGAGCACCCCGGTCTGCGCCGGGGCGGCACAATGGCATATCCCAGTAATTTATAATTTATTAAGATGGAAATGACCATTTTAAATTAGAAGTGTATAGTACATAGTGTGTATAAGAGGCTAATGTATATACACATAAATGTGACGTACTACCAGGCTTCATAGAAATATTAGGCTTCTTACAGTTTTGGGACATCTATAAGCAATAAGTGAGTCCAAAATGTGATAACAAGGAGGAAGAATCAGGAAGGAGGTCGCAGCTATAACAGATGTTACATAGGTTGAAAAAAGACCTAGGTCCATCTAGTTCAACCATCCTCCACCAATTACACATTTTGTCACTAAATTTATTTATAACGACAATGTTGTGTGTACTGAGGAAATCATCCAACCCTCTTTTGAAAGCTGTTATAGTGTCTGCCATTACTACCTCTTGTGGTAGGTCATTCCACAGTCGGACTGCTCTAACTGTAAAGAACCCTTTCCTATTTAGCTGCCGGAATCACTTTAATTCCACTCGCAGTGAGTGCCCCCTGGTCTGAAATTACCAATTTGTAAGCACTGATCATAGAATGGATGAATATGGCGATAAATGTAATAATAATACTCCACATTCACATTTTGCAAAGGAAAAAAATGTACAAAAGTAGAAATTCCCTTTACTTCATTATAAAACATTTACTTGATTCTGATTTAAATTTATATTTTTAGATACAGACCGATGTGAGATCTCATGAAAGATTTAGTACCATAGTACCGCGATTACTACAGGGGGAATAAATTGAGTCAGATTCTTACATTTCCTGCTTGTCTTATAGAAATAGTTGTCGTTTGGTTATGGGAGTATTTTGTCCTCACTGCTTTTCAGATATTAGGCCATAGCAAATCAACCAGTTCTCCTCCCTTTAAATAACTTTCTATACTTCCCACTCAGTTTACTGTTCACTAACTCAATTTCATAGTAATTTACATAACTAGGGTCATAAACAGCGAGGTGCCCTTGACAAGGTGCTGCTGAGGTGCTCTGGTGCCATCTACAGGCTGAATGAAGAGAAAAAAATGACTAAAAATTTAATTGCTATTAACGGGAACCTGTCACTGGGTTTGTGCTGCCAAAACTACAGCACATTATATTTTGAATAGCGTCGTTTCAGAGAAAACATAATTGAAAGATCCGGCCGTAGGGATAGATGAGACTAATTCAGCGCTACCTCCGGTCGGCTTCTTCAGGCGCTGCTCTAGTGATTGTCTCTTGCTGTGGAAGATCCTGTCAATCACCTGAAAAAGCTGGCCTGGGGCGGTGTTGGACTAGTCTTGTCTGTGGGTATGGTCCCAGCCAAAAATTTGAAGTACAACTCTGAAATGCTAGAGCAATCGTGACAGGTTCCCTTTAAATTTATTGTGTTGAAGCAATCGCCTGACCAGAATCCTCTTGGTAAGTTATGTGGGAGATTCCCTTTGAGTTCTACGAATATAACAGTGAAGTCCCTAGTAGAGATTAGCAGACCTGAACCTTAAGGTTTGGTGTTCACACCGAACACAGACTTTACAAAAAAAATCAGTGTTCAAGTTCGGAGTTTGGGTGAAAACCACTCGAAAGAGCAACGCTGTGCTCGGGTATGCTCAGTGCTTGGCCTAGTGTGAGCCACTTGCAGTGTTTGAACGGCTCGCACTGGGGGTAACAATAGCGTTATCGGATGTAGTGTACGTGGCCCCGAACTGCCCAATCAGTGAGCTCCAATGAGGTTCAGATCCAGAACAGAACTTTATCTAAAGTCTGGCTGAACCTGCAGAATGCGAACGTTAACGGGTCCGCTCATCTCTAGTCCCTTGCTACCCCATACAAGCTGCATTTTTCAGAATTACATACAATTTTACATGTGTTTGTCTTGCATTTTTCCCACATTAGATAGTGTGTTTTTTTCCGTTTTCAGAAAAATCATTCATACCTGTTTAGATGGCATATTATGTAGTTCAAGGTGTCATGGTTTGGTTCTGGGAGATTTCTCACCAGCTCTTTCATAGTTTGCACTTTTTCATCGACATCAGAAATTTCTGTTTAAAAATAAAAAGTTGATAATTTACTGAATATCTCATAACTACTGAGCGGGGAGGAGTTCACAGACCTCAATAATCTAAGTGATAGCATCTTAAAATATGATTCTACGTTCAGTAATGCAGCTCCGATATAATACACAGACATTGTGCCATAGACTGATAGTGGTGAGCACCTATAATGTGTACAGCACCAATATCTGGCCTCAATTCTAGCATTACATACACATTGCTGCAAGCCCTGGGAATAACTGATGTATCAACAGCTAACATCTCCAATATGAAACCACTACGATTATGATACAGAAGATCTAATGTACCCAGAATGTACCAAAGTTCCATTGTTGAGTTGTGTTTATATACAGCATGTCCACCCATATCCTGTCCACTGCCATTAACATGAGAACGGCGGCAGCTATAGGCATAGAAGTGGTGTCTAGGTATAGTAAAGTAGGTGTCGATTCAT
This sequence comes from Anomaloglossus baeobatrachus, assembly GCF_048569485.1. Classification (NCBI taxonomy): domain Eukaryota; kingdom Metazoa; phylum Chordata; class Amphibia; order Anura; family Aromobatidae; genus Anomaloglossus; species Anomaloglossus baeobatrachus. The sequence continues at coordinate 662,245,260 of NC_134354.1, forward strand.
ATTCAAATGATGATGCCCTACAATTTTTTAATTCACTTTTTTCTCTCTCTCGTTCCGTTAGCGAGATAAAAATGCTAACTCTGTTGTTTTCCACCAGGTGGCGCTATAGGTGGTTTCATTGCGTAGCGCATGGCTACTTTACTATACCTAGACACCACTTCTATGCCTATAGCTGCTGCCGTTCTCAAGTTAATGGCGGTGGACAGGATATGGGTGGACACACTGTATGTAATGCAGGTTTCTGGTTCTCTAAGGCTATGTTCACACTGCATTTTTCCAGTGTTTTTTTCTGCATTGAAAATCTTTACTCTTGGTAGAAAAAAAATGATGGATATAACACTTAAATAACCGTGGGCTTTTTGCTGTGCTCTTTTACTACAATTTTTAGGTGGCTTATATATATATGATTTGTTTCGTACTACATAAATACAGGTGAAAATAAGCTGCAAAAATGCTGCTGAAAGAATTGACATCCTGCAGATTTTCCTCAAATTTAGTCAGAAAAATAAGTGCCTGTGTATCAGATTTCTGAAATATAGTTTTGCTAGTACAATGAAACACAGCTTCTTTATTGAAGAAAAAATGCAACAGAAAAATACTGCAAAAATGCCAAATGTGAACATAGCCTAACTGGGGCTCCTAGCACTTGGTTCTGGACCAGGCAGAGGTATAATTATACAGGTTGCAGTGGATTACAGTTGTAAATGGGCCCCATAGTTCAATGGGCTCATAGTCCGCCACATCAGGCCCTTCATGCATTAGCGCTCTGTGTCACATACCAAGCCTTGGCGCTGGCCATCATCAAAACCTGTTTGTAGTAGTCTATGGAAAAAATCTAAGGGATAAGTTTTCTCTTTGTGGAGAGTGATATGCCAATATGAAGAGACTTAAATGCCTGCAATGCCCCTCTGGGAAATTAAAAATGCAAATTGCCTCTTCAGAGAAGAAGTGAACTTGAACTATAGTGTTACCTATTGGATGTAGTAATCCTAAATGTCAATATCAACTCTTTAACAAGCCTTACTACATGACTTAAGCTGGGTTCACACTAAACGACAGCGACAACGACGTCGCTGTTACGTCACCATTTTCGGTGACGTAACAGCGACCTTGTAAGTCGCTGTTATGATCGCTGCTTAGCTGTCAAACACAGCAGAAGCAGCGATCATAACGTCGCTGTGCTACATGTGCAGAGAGCAGGGAGCCGCGCTTAGCGCTGGCTCCTTGCTCTCCTACAGTACACATCGGGTTAATTAACCCGATGTGTGCTGCAGCTACATGTCACAGTTCAGAGAGCAGGGAGCCGCGCGCACTGCTTAGCGCTGGCTCCTTGCTCTCCTTGCTACAGTATACATCGGGTTAATTACCCGATGCATACTGCAGCCACATGTCACAGTGCAGGAGCCGGCGCTGGCAGTAAGAGCGGAGCCTGGTAACCAGCGTAAACATCGGGTAACCAGGGAAAGGACTTCCCTTGGTTACCCGATGTTTACGCTGGTTACAGCTTACCGCAGCTGCCAGTGCCGGCTCCTGCTCGCTTCATTTCGTCGCTCTCTCGCTGTCACACACAGCGATGTGTGTGTCACAGCGGGAGAGTGACGACCAAAAAATGAAGCTGGACATTCAGCAACGACCGGCGACCTCACAGCAGGGGCCAGGTCGTTGCTGGATGTCACACACAGCGACAGCGATGGGACGTCGCTGCAACGTCACAGAAAATGGTGACGTAGCAGCGACGTCGTTGTCGTTGTCGCTGTGTGTGACACCAGCTTTAGGATATAAGCCAAACCAGTATCTCAATTTGCAGACACAGTGTTTTAGGGTATTGCCACTCATCAGTGAAACATATGAGATCTGATTTGGCTCAATGAGAGGCTAAGACTGAGATTCAAAAGGGATATGTTTTCTCCTTATACAAAGTGACATGCCAGGCCTGGCATGACAGTATGAGGAGACTTAAACGCCTTCCATGCTCCTCTGGGAAATTAAATATGCAAATGATCTCCTCAGAGAGGAAGAGGACTTTAACTCTATTGCCAGCTATTGGACATAGAATAGTAATAGGTGGCACTAGAATTCAAGATCTCTTCCTCACACTGGCATGCCAGACCTGGTATGTCAGTCTCCACAAGGAGAAAACTTACCCCTTAGATCCCAGTCTTAGCCTCTCACTGAGCCAAATCAGATCTCATACTTTGCACTGACAAGGGGCAATACCCTGAAGCACGGTGTCTGCAAATTTAGATTCTGTTTATGCTTTATCCTAAGTCATGTAGTAAGGCTCGTTAAAGGGTTGATTGACTTTCAAGATTGCTACCTCCAATAGGTGACACAAGAGTTCAAGTCTTCTTCCTTCTGATGAGGCAATTTGGATATACAGTATAAGGAAAAAGAAAGTGCGAGAAGGCGAGTAAGTAAACCATTTTTTCCCCATCTAATCTGTGGTCGAATCTAACTTAGGCTACGTTCACATGAACATAGTTTTTGGTGTTGGGAGAATTTATGCACCATTTCTGAACCTATTATTTAAATTAGGTTACTTGCGTTTTTGTGTGTGTTTTTTAACATGCGTCTTTATAGCGATTTGGGCACTGCAGTTTTTGTCTCTATTTAGTATGTCATGCTTTAACCCCTTAAGGGCCGGGCCACTTTGTACGTTAATGACCGAGCCTCAATTGTCAAATCTGACCAGCGTCACTGTATCAGTTATTTACTCTGGAACACTTAAGTACCTGTGCATAATGTAATTTAACCTTTAAAAAATAATTGGTATAGGTGCTCTAATATACGTTTTTTTTTAATATTCCAGAGGTCTCTTATGCTAAACAAACGTTGTCTGACCCTGATAATACGTATAGTTAGATATAAAATCTACTTACGAGACGCTGATATAAATTCATCAAACAAACTGAAAGGGATAACCGGTTCCGGAAGTTCCCGGAAAAACATTTTCAGAGCCCCCGTGATGACATGAATATCTTCCCATTCAGGGCTGTTCAGATCCAACTTCTCCTCTGCATCATGAGAAAATATACACTTTAATGACAGTCATACAGACAAAGCTTTTATTAATATAAGACAGATATTAGTGCCGCCATTCTTCAAGACTAATGTACTGTGAAAATGAACTAGCTGAAACAATTCCCACTTCTTCACTTCCAAAGATTTTGGCTCATTGGGGTTTTTTTTTACCTTTTTGATATCTAATGCTAAGTATTTGGGAAATCAGACAGTACTATGTCTAATAAAAGACAACACTAAAGCAGGCTTTACACACAGCGACATCGCTAGCTGGTGAAAGCACACGCCCCCGTCGGTTGTGTGTCACGGGTAAATCGCTGCCCGTGGCGCACAACATCGCTTACACCCGTCACACATACTTACCTGCCTAGCGACGTTGTTGTGGCCGGCGAACCGCCTCCTTTCTAAGGGGGCGGTTTGTTCGGTGTCACAGCGGCGTCACTAAGCGGCCGCCCAATAGAAGCGGAGGGGCAGAGATGAGCAGGCGGAACATCCCGCCCACCTCCTTCCTTCCTCATTGCGGGCGGCCGCAGGTACGGTGATGTCCCTCGTTCCTGCGGTGTCACACATAGCGATGTGTGCTGCCGCAGGAACGACAAACAACCTGCGTCCTGCAACTGCAATGATAATCGGGATTAGAACGACGTGTCAACGATTAACGATTAGGTGAGTAATTTTGATCGTTAACGGTTGTTCGTGCGTTTCGCACACAACAACGTCCCTAACAAGGCCGCATGTGCGTCATGAATTCCGTGACCCCCAACGACATCTCGTTAGCGATGTCGTTGCGTGTAAAGCCCACTTTAGGCTAAGATCACAGATTTATAGAAATTCTGGATGGGGTTGTTTCAATGGCAAGCATATGGATTTCTAATTTAAAGGGAACTGGATGAATTCTGCCCAAACCACGGCCAACATGAATCAGAGTCCGGCAGCACAATTGCAGCTGCATATGGTTTTCACTTCAGCATTTCAAAGAAATTATAGTTCTAAAACCTGTCCAGGAACAATAGGGATACACCTGACTACTGCTGGCCTTATTTGCCCATCATTACAGCAATATATCACTTACTTGGCTCCTTGCTGCAGTTAAAAATTACTGTTTTATCTACTGCAGTTCTTTGAATGCTGATTATCCATAACCCCACCCACATCATTAATTGGCAACTTTCTGTGTACACTGTGCATAGGCAAAAATCTGCCAATCAGGGGTAGGGTAGGGGTTATATAGGGCTCATGAATATGGAGGACTATATTGGAGCAGCTTTACTAGTCCTAGAGTGATAACTTCTTGCTATGAAAATGTGATTTTATAGAAAAAAAAAAAATACAGCAAGCAGTCCAGTAAGTGACACATAGCTGGAATTGGGATCCTTGGATCTGCAAATTAGGTGAGAAAAGCTTGGTGACACATTCAAATTAAGTTTGCACTGTCTAAAAATTTGACAGTATTGATAAATATACCTGAATATGTCCCACATACAGTCATGGCCAAAAGTGCTGGCACCCTCAAAATTGTTCCAGAAAGTCAGGTATTTCTCCCAAAAAATTATTTGTAATTCCACATGTTTTGTTATAAACATGATTACGTCCTTTGTGTGTATTGGAATAGCGCAAAAGAAAAGGCATATTGGACATAATTTCAAACAAAACTCCAAAAATGAGCTGGACAAAATCGTTGGCACCCTCAACTTAATATTTTGTTGTACACCCAATAAATTATTGCAATCAATTCCTGCTTATAACCATCAACAAGCTTCTTACACCTTTCACTGGGAATTTTGGACTCTCCTTCTATAAACTGCCCCATGTCTCTCATATTTGAGGGATGTCTTCGCCCAACAAAGAATCTAACATCTCGCAGTGGGATTTAGATCCGGACTCATTGCTGCCACTTCAGAACTGTACAGCGCTTTGTTTCCATGCATTTCTGATTGCTTCATGAAGTATGTTTGAGCTCATTGTCCTGCTGGAAGATCCATGACTTAGGATGCAAACCCAGCTTTCTGATACTGGGCACTACATTGCCACCCAAAATCCTTTTGTAATATTTAGATTTCATGGTGCCTTGCACATAGTCAAGGCACCCAGTGCTAGAGGCAGCAGAGCAACCCCAAAACGTCTTCAGACCGCCACCATATTTGACTGTAGGTATTGTGTTCTTTTCTTTGTAGGCCTCATTCCATTTTTAGTAAACAGTAGAATGATGTACTTTACCAAAAAGCTCTATGTTGGTCTCATATGTCCACAAGATGCTTTACCAGAAGAATTTTGGCTTACTCACATACATTTTGGCAAACGGCAGTCTAGCTTTTTTATATCATTATGTGAGCAGTATGGTCCTCCTGGGTCTCATGCCATAGCATTTCATTTAAATGTGGACTGATAGTTAGCGCTGACACTGATGCACCCTAAGCCTTCAGGACAGCCCAAATATCTTTACATCTTAATTGGAGCTGCATATTTACTATCCGGACTATCCTGCGTTTCAATCAGTCATCAGTTTTTCTATGCCGTCCACGTCCAGGTAGATTAGATACAGTACCATGAGATGTAAACAACTTGATTATGTTACACACCATGAGCAAAGGAACATCAAGATCTCTGGACATGGACTTGTAACCAACGACTCAAGTTCTCAAACCGTTCTCTTCTCCACTTTCTGTTCTCTGTGCTTAGTGTGGCACACACAGACACACAATGCAAAGATTGAGTCAACCTCTTCCCTTTTTATCTGGTTTCAAGTGTGATTTTCATATTGCCTACACCTTTTACTTGCAGCAGGTATACCATGCTTGAAACAAAGTTGATTACTCACAATTCTGGAAAGGCGGCAACAATTTTGTTCCTTCCATTTTTGGAGTATTGTGTCCAATTTGGGTTGTTTTGCTCTGTGTTTTTTTTTTAGTTATTCCAATACACAAAAAAAGAAATAAACACGTGTATAACAAAACATGTAATTGCAATAATATTCTGGAAGAAATACTTCATTTTCTGTAACAATTTCAAAGATGCTGACACTTTTAGCCATGATTGTACATACTGAAAGAATGGGAGTGACATGTTTGCATATATAAAGAGGCTGCAATTATCTATAAGTAAAATATATTATACGTGTATTTATGCAGTAATGGGAAAATACATTGAATCACGAGGGCAGGACATCACAACATTAGACAAAAAAGAGATTGTTAGCAGCTCAAGAAGAAGAGGCCATGGTGAGACATATCACTATGGCACAAATGTAACATTAATACACGGACAATTATTGTACTACACAAATATACACAGATGTAGTGCAACTGTACAAACAATGTTATATGGATAGTAGAGCAACATGTATCATGAGGTATAGTAAAACACCAGTCTGGAAATCGATCCTGTATCTAAAGGTCGGTCTAACCAATTAAACAAGTCAACGGGAACTCATCTAAACCTTTCAAGACCTGTCGATTATTCCCTCTGGCGTTTTTTTTTAACTGCCCGTCTTCAAGAGCCATAACTTTTTTATTTTACCATCGATATAGCTATATGAGGACTTGTCTTTTGTGGGACACCTTGTATTTGGAATGACCCTATTCATTTTACCATATAGTGTATTGAAACACGCAGAAAAAAAATCCAAGTGGGGTGAAATGGAGAAAAAAAAAAATTCTGCCAGTGTATTTTAGATTTTGTTTTTAAAATGTTCAGTGTGTGGCAAAAATAACCTAATGATATGATACGCTAGGTCACTACGATTACGGCAATACTAAACTGACTCTGAATATTTTTAAACACTAAAATATTACAGAGTTTTGTAAAAACAAAAAAAATTGTAGGGCGATTCATCAAGGCTTGCGATTCTCCCACTGGTCTTGATGAGGTGGGTGTGTTGGAGGGGACGCTCCTAATTCATTAAGAGGTAATCAATCAGGCGAGGTGCATAATGGCGTGTGCCGCTATGTACGCCACACCACACCACAAATCTTCTGACTGTGCACCTATCCCCTCATTAGCCACAGGTGACTTTATGCTTTATAGCTGGTTCCTACTCGCCCATACACGTGGACGTTTTTAACCCAGAGAGAGGCTTCAGTTCAGTGTAGGGTCACAGTAATATGAGATGGCCTTGACGTGGCTACTGAGCAGATATAGAAGTGGCCATTTTTGTATGCTCAATATCTCCCTTTTTTCTTAGATTTCCTTTAGCAGTAATGCATGTGCATCTCAAGAACATCTCTAGAATCCGCCCCTTTCTCACAATGGAAACGACAAAAACCCTCACCGTGGCCCTGATCCACTCTCGCCTTGAATACTGTAACTCTCTATTAATTGGTCTCCCCCTAACTAGACTCTCTCCTCTACAGTCCATCCTTAATGCAGCAGCCAGGTTCACCTATCTGGCTAACCGCTAGTCGGATGCCTCTGCTCTGTGCCAGTTATTGCACTGGCTGCCCATATATCATAGGATCCAATTCAAACTGCTTGTTCTCACCCACAAAGCTCTCCACAGTGCAGCACCCCCCTACATCTCCACCCTCCTCTCTGTCTGTCATCCCACCCATTCTCTACACTCTGCAAATGACATTCGAGTAACATCCACACTAATTCGAACCTCCCACTCCCGAATCCAAGACTTCTTACGAGCTGCACCAAACCTCAGGAACGCTCTACCCCAAGAAATTAGGACAAATCACAACTTACTCAGCTTCAGACGCTCCCTAAAAACGCATCTTTTTAGGGCGGCCTATCACACTCCCTAGCCAAACTAATTTCACCTAATCCCTCTACAACTTCTCAGAACATACCCCCACGTCAAACTCCATGGCACCCAAATGCATCTCAAGGCTCTGGCCAACTGGTCCAGGAAGCCATTATCTATCCCCCATTTCCTTGAGATGGCTGGATTGTCATTGTAAATAAGCACTTGTAGCTTGCCCCTCCCCCCATCTCATTGTAGATTGTAAGCTCTCACGAGCAAGTTTGCCTTTTTTTTCCCTTTAAATATTGTATCTTCTATAATTGTTACTTGTTTGTATATGTTTATGTATATGATATGTATATGTATATGAGCCTCCTGAATTGTAAAGCGCTGCGGAATATGTTGGCGCTATAGAAATAAAGATTATTATTATGTCTATATTCTTACATTTATGGTTTGCATGCTTTAGCATTTCACAGTGCAGCTATCTTTTTTGTCACCACAAATTTTAGTTCAGTCTGTGCTGGAGTAAGATTTGTGGCAAAGTGAACGCTGCCATTCATCATGAATTTGATGAGTGGGTGCCCCAAGCCCTGTCTCACCCAATATCCACCCACTTTGTCAGAGTTGGGGCAAGCATGTCGTGAAAATGGCAGAAGTTGCATACAAGGTTTGCAAAACAGCGACTTCTCAAAGCTTTTTTTTTCCAGAAATCTGGAGAAAAAGCTCTGATGAATCGCCTTCATTGTTTCTTCATTTTCTGAGACTTGTAACTTTTTATTTTTTAAAGTGGGGGATTTAAACTGTTATATTTTACAAGATTTTTTTTTACGGTATATAGTGTAACTGAGATTCTCCAACTAAGCCAATGTCCTGGCTGAGAACTTTATGGGAGGACTACAATAGCTGCCATAATAACCAATCGCCTCCCGAGGATCACGTAGCATAAAAAGTGTCTGCCTGGTATGGTGCGATCTGAGCTTCTCAGCCAACTTCATATACAACCTGTCACAAAAATGTATGTTACAGGTCGGGGTTAAATATAGTTGATTAAAACTATATGAATACGATTATTTACAGAGCGACACCTGAAAAGGTGTGCCGGGCTGATGGACAAGTCTTGCTGCCATTTTTTTTACAAGAGCCAATGATTGGGAATAATCATTCTTACAAACACTCTTTAGTACATTATTGTCCCGGGTAAAATAACTTTAATTTATAGATTTGAATTATAATGCCTGGCTGCGTAAACTGTAATGGAGAAAGAGAAGGTGAAGGCGTTGTATCAGAGATGAGGTAGGACTGTGAGATATGAGAGAAATGTAATGGGGCTGCGAGAAGTTTTTGAAGCTCAAATTCACCAAGGGAGGCATACAGAGAAGTCCTCAAGACTATAAAACACACAATATAGCAAAGCTAACAATATCTCTGTACACTTAGACGCACATATTACAGCAAAGCAGAGACGGGTTATTGGGCATATCAGCTGGCACGTGGACAAGCTTGGCATCGGGACATAAACATCTACCTTGAGTGAGTTGTTCCGGAAAAAGGTATCGTCCATCTGTTGTTACTGCCCTTTCTGTAAAATAACATGTCGGCCTACTGATCAATTAAGGATATTTTGGTAAAACAGTGAATCCCAGTTTCTATCTGGGAACGACTGACAGATACAGTTTGATTTCTTTCCCATTCAAATAAGGGTCAGTTTACACTGAGTATATTCTTTTTACACAGATTTTGAAGAGGATCAAAATCCACATTAAAAACCACTTGAAAAGATATGGTCACAATTTTTCTTACGTGGCTCAATAACTCCACATCTAAAAATCACTTAAGAGAACACACTTTTTGTCACTGCATGAGATTTTAAAGGGTTTTGTCGGTTTGGGTCTTCATGCATATCCAGTGATAATTTAAAGGGAACCTGTCACCACTTTTGCGGCCTATAAGCTGCGGCCACCAGTACCGGGCTCTTATATACAGCATTCTAACATGCTGTATATAAGAGCCCAGGCCGGGGGTATAACATAAAAAACACTTTATAATACTTACCTAACGGTCGCGCGGTGGGCCATATGGGCGTCTCCGTTGTCCGGTCCCGGCGCCGCCTCTTTTGGCCATCTTTGTTCTCCTTCTTCTTTAGCCGCGGTGCATGATGGGTCTGACGTCATACACACTCGCCGGCATTGGGGTCCTGAGCAGGGCAGATCAAAGTATTGTAGTGTGCCTGCGCAGGATCGGCCAGTGTGTATGATGTAGCCGCGTCATGCACACAGGCTTCAGAAAGAGGACGAAGATGGCTGAAAGGAGAGGTGCCCGCACTGGACAACGGAGATGCCCTTATAGCCCACCACGCGACCGTTAGGTAAGTATTATAAAGTGTTTTTTATGTTATACCCCCAGACTGGGCTCTTATATACAGCATGTGAGAATGCTGTATATAAGAGCCTGGTGGTGGTGGCCGCAGCTTATAGGGCAAAAAAGTGGTGACAGGTTCCCTTTAAGGTGTAGCAATGGGGTTTTACCGCATTTCTGCTTTTAAAAACCATGACAAAACCCATAAAAAATACTGAATACTCTTTCATGTGGATTTTGAACAGTGTCTGCCTCAAAATCAATGTAATATACTCCATGTGAATAAATCCTAAAAGTAAAATGGCAAAAACTAAAGTAACCTGCCAAGAATTTGGAGTACAGTAATGATCTGACCACATGGATCGACTCACCTCGGTCTACAATGAACCTCAGTTTCTGTATGATGGATAGGTTTCCGTTAACTCTGTAAATTCCATCTACATCCAGTCCTAGTACACACACAATAACAATTTGTGTTATCAGATATTTATTGTGTAAGTGAAAAACAAAACCATGTTTCTTGGTATAATATTTTGTTTGTACCTTTTAAGTTTACTGCTTCTATGCAAAGTCGTACAAACTTTGGGATTGTACTGTGCTCACGACAACAAAGAGCATCCAACCGGCAGCCAAATACTTGATCTACAGAAAACAACATTGTTTATCAAGATTACCTCTGCTAAAAATGTATTCATTGTCACAAGGTTATTCTTTTAATTTTCTATTTTTGAAATATCAACAAAAATTGTATTTTTATTTACTATTCCCCTCACATAAGTGTTCTAGTGTAAAAAAGAAAAATAAGTATTGTGCACGATATATTATGTAATAATTAGTCATTTTTTTCATCTTTCACTTTTCATGACACTTTCCTGTAAAGAAATGGGTAGAGCTTAACAAAAGTGGACTCAAATAGTCCAATAAAATGACCCTGCTTCAGAAATTATTGTAAATTATGGCCCAAATTTACATCAGACAATCCTTGTGTTATTGCAGGACCACAACCAGGGAGCATCTATAAATGCTTTTACTTATCTGAATTCACAGCTAAATTTAAAGGGTAATTGTGTGTGTACATGATGTACAACAGCATTTCTGACCATTGCATCCTACATTCTCCGCAGTTTTCCCCTCTCCATGCTCTTTATGTAATTTGCAATCAATTCTGAGCCTGAGGCAGGAGACTAGCTGCAGTGATTTCTCCCATACAGAGCACAGAATAGGGAAAGCCTGCTCTTCATTCACTTTTTAGCTCACAGAGGCAAGCTGTGGCAACATGGAGGACATTATACAGCAGAGCTGAGCTGCTTTGATGATCTAAATCAACCTCTGATGTGCAGTAAGACTTGTAACAAAGCTCTGCACTGTATTTTTCTGAAGTTTCTGAATGTATTTATAGTACTTTAATTTATAAAACCAGCTGCCTTTTCTTATTGTCAAGGCATTGATACCAACACAACTGGTGCTCACTGGATGCTTATAGTGAACATTCTCTATAAACATGAGAAATTTGTGCATGTAAACTACCGGAAATTATCAATTATCATACAAGTTATTTCATCTGCTGCTATTACAGTCATTCTGATCAAACTTGCCTAATACATTCTGACCACATAAATATACTAGTACACAATGAGCTGCTGCTGCATGATTTGTGAGTTATACGACTGTATCAAGGTGTGTCTGTGACTACATTTATCTTCCGCACAGGAGAAGGGGTTAATGCCGCGCCAAGAAAGGATGAAAAAATTGTTGTTTTAATAATAATAAAAGTTTTTATTCCATAAGTCTATGCGTTTCAAGGTTCAAGACCTTCTTCAGGACCAAAAAAAGAAAAATCAACAATATTGTTGATTTTTCATTTTTCTTTTTTTGATCCTGACGAAGAGGTCTTGAACCTTGAAACGCATAGACCTATGGAATAAAAACTTTTATTATTAAATTAACAATCCTTCCTTAGCGACAGTGTGGCATTAACTCCTTCTCCTCTCCAGCACTAAAGATTCATTCACGTGGACTGAGGCAGCCGCCATTATCTTTTCATGCTGTCTTGGTGGTTGTAACCCTCACAACCTCATAAGGTGAGTGTATATAGTTACACACCGCTCTGTTAATATCTGGTAAGACCCTATTTGCGCTCTCTTTCCTCAGCTTTGTGACCACATTTAAGCAAATAAACAGTAAGTATTATAAAATAGATACTTTGGACCTGACAAGACTGGTGTACTTTAAAAAATATATGTCAAAATAATTCCATAGTCCTGATTTTAAGATGAGCATTTTATCAGTCCATAGAGTGAAATAGCTCATGAATCTAAATTTATCCAGTCTGCACTCTCCCAGCTTGACTAACAGCTGCAGTTTGTACTGAGCAGTGTGAGATCTCAGCAGCAGGAGGGACACTGAGGAGCTGTCACTCAGCCGAAATATGTAGAAATTAGAGATGAGTGAACCTGAGGTCTGCTGTTCATACAGAACACAGACTTTACAAAAAAAACAGAGTTTGAGTTCAGAGTTCGGGTGCTGTACATAATAACCACTCGCATGAGCATCTCTGTGCTCGGGTACACTTGGTGCTCAATTAGTGACTTCCATTGGAGTTCAGGTCAAGTTCAGGACCTAAACCGAACTTTATCTAAAGTCCAGCTGAACTGAACTTCCACAGGTCCACTCATCTCTACTAGAGACTGAGCTTTAACTTTCAGAAAGAATTATTAAGACATTCTGACATTACCACAGTAAAGGCCCCGTCACACTAAGCAACATCGCTAGCAACATCGCTGCTAACGAACAACTTTTGTGACGTTGCTAGCGATGTCGCTGTGTGTGACATCCAGCAACAACCTGGCCCCTGCTGTGAGGTCGTTGGTTGTTGCTGAATGTCCTGGGCCATTTTTTAGTTGTTGCTGTCCCGCTGTGAAGCACAGATCGCTGTGTGTGACAGCGAGACAGCAACAACTAAATGTGCAGGCAGCAGGAGCCGGCTTCTGCGGAGGCTGGTAACCAATGTAAACATCGGGTAACCAAGAAGCCCTGTCCTTGGTTACCCGATATTTACCTTTGTTACCAGCCTCCTCCGCTCTCACTGTCAGTGCCGGCTCCTGCTCTGTGCACATGTAGCTGCAGCATACATCGGGTTAATTAACCCGATGTGTGCTGTAACTAGGAGAGCAGGGAGCCAGCGCTAAGCATTGTGCGCTGCTCCCTGCTCTGTGCACATTTAGCTGCAGCACACATCGGGTTAATTAACCCGATGTGTGCTGTAACTAGGAGAGCAAGGAGCCAGCGCTAAGCATTGTGCGCTGCTCCCTGCTCTGTGCACATTTAGCTGCAGCACACATCGGGTAATTAACCCGATGTGTGCTGTAACTAGGAGAGCAAGGAGCCAGCGCTCAGTGTGCGCTGCTCCCTGCTCTCTGCACGTGTAGCTCCGTGCGGTGGTAACCAAGGTAAATATCGGGGTTGGTTACCTCTTTCTAGAGAAGTTTCTATGCGCAGAGGAAGCAGCTGAAAATGAACGAGAACACTTGACAGATTTTCTTGCAGCATAAAGAGAATAATCAAATCACTTAGTTTTCCAGCTTTTGATTCTTAAATTAAAAAGAATTTACCAATTTTATACATTAAAAAGGTAGAATATTTAACAAACAAATAGCTTTAGTTACCAAGCGCAGCATCTTCCACGCGGCGCTGGGGGCTTGTCACTGGTTGCTGGTGAGCTCACCAGCAACTTGTGTAGCGACGCTCCAGCGATCCCTGCCAGGTCAGGTTGCTGGTGGGATCGCTGGAGCGTCGCAGTGTGACATCTCACCAGCAACCTCCTAGCAACTTGGTGGGATCGCTGGTAAGTTGCTTAGTGTGACTGGACCTTAAGTATACCAGCCTCATCAGATCTATTAATTAATAAATCCAGTTTTGTATTGTAAAATCTTGACATTGATCCACTTTAACCGGCTGAAAAAGCGGCCATGAAGTAAATGTAAGGACTGCATAAGATTACAGGCAGATTATTGTCTCAAACTGTAACTATAGAAAATGTTATTCACCACTGAGAATAAATTCCAGACATTATGTACAAGTTTAATTTTATTCATAACTTGAGTAATTTAGTCATAAACTGACCTTTAATAAGACCTTTCTCTTGTAAGGCCAGGAGAGTAGGCCGCATTAGTAACATCTTCTTTAACCTATGCTTCACTTTTTTTTTATCCACTCCGCCAACATTTCCCACCCAGGATACTGTGTAAGAGACATAAGACACATGAGCACATTAAAATAATAAATGTCTGCACTAAATTATCATAATCTGTAACATACAGTATTTATTAGAAAAACAGATAACGTCATAGATAATAAATCACAAAGATAGTCAAAATCTTTTTGAGGAGGGGTTTGGCCATCACCGTACAGTGCGCACTACTTAATGTCCTGGTCTGGTAAGTGGACACAACTGCCCCTATGGTTTATATCATTAGGGCATCTAAGAAGTTATCCTCATTTAAAGAAGGTCTGTAAAATGACAAAACTACTTTTAGCAGAAATGTATGCAGCAAGTCCATTTTTTCCAGCTGGGTAAGAAAGGCTATCCTGCAGACGTAGATAGGCAGGTATGCAAAATCTCATAAAATGTTCTTAGATGAGCTATCTATCATATTACAGGTGAACTAAAAGGAGGGTGTTAAAAAATGTAAATATTTTGAAACAACTTAAAAGGTTGTTCCACTACTTTTTTTATTGATGGCCTATACAAAGGGGGCGGATAATGGCAGATCTGCAGTACCCAGCAGTGGCCACTACACAGTTGACGGAGCTATGCTGTTCAGCGCTACAACTGCTACCGTCCCTCCACCACTGACAATAAGAACAGCACTTTGGTGGGCGAGCGGGGTGTTAGACACCCACCAATCTGATATTGATTACCTATTTTAGGGATAGGTCTTCAATACAAAAATAATAGAGCAACCCTTTAATTATTGAAGGTAAAAAAATCCCTAGGGGCATCACCTTTTCTTACTTATTCTATATTGTCCAAGAAAACCAAATCTAAGATTAATTTGTTAATTTTCTCTCCCATAGTGAGATTATATAGGTTCTAGGCTATGAAGAGGCTAAATGTCATCTAATTAAAAGAAAGGATGAATCTGTGCAGCATACATGGGAACTTCCGGTTATCTTTTGCCTTTAATGGACTGTCCTCTTCACCACCGCTCCCATCCAGGTTCTCCATACTCCCTGCTCTCCTCAAAATGATCTCATCCAATGGATTTTCTCGTTCCTACATAAAGGAAAATAGTATCAATAATGCTACAGTTCAGTAAACTTCTGTTTGAGAATTCGACCAACAGATAATGGGCAAAAGATATAGTCAATTATTAGGAACTGTGTGATTTTACTAGCAGTTATAGTACAGTTAGGTCCAGAAATATTTGTACAGCAACACAGGTCTTGCCATTTTTACTGTTTAACAAAACATATTTAAAATACATTGATATAAACAATATGGGCTTAAAGTGTAGACTCTCACCTTTAATTTGAGGGTAGTCACATTCTAAATGTAGTGAGGGTGTAGGAATTGCAGCTCTTTAATGTGTAGCTGCCTCTTTTCAAGGGACCAAAACTAATTGGACAATTATCTCCAAAGCTCTATAGTGGGCTGCATGGGCTATTCCCTCATTAATCCATCATCAATTAACCAGGTAAAAGGTCTGAAGCTGATTCCAGGTGTGTCATGTGCATTTGAATGCTGTTGCTGTGAACCCACAACATGCGGTCAAAAGTCTCTCAATGGAAGAGAAGCAGACCACCATTAGACGGAAAAGAAAAAAAAGATAACAGAAATGTTTGGAATGGCCAAATCAACAGTTTGGTACACTCTGCAAAAAAGAGCGCACTTGTCAGCTTGGGGACTCAAAAAGGCCTGGACGGACCTCCACGGGAGACAACAGTGGAGGATAATTAAAGATTCCTTTCTATGGTGAAGAAAAACCCCTTCACAACATCCACCCAAATGAAGAACACTCTTCAGGAAGTAAGTGTTTAGGTATCTTAAGGCCCAGTCACACTAAACAACTTACCAGCGATCCCAACAACGATCCAACCTGATAGGGATCGCTGGTAAGTTGCTAGGAGGTTGCTGGTGAGATGTCACACTGCGACGCTCCAGCGATCCCACCAGCAACCTGACCTGGCAGGGATTGCTGGA
Organism: Anomaloglossus baeobatrachus; assembly: GCF_048569485.1. Classification (NCBI taxonomy): domain Eukaryota; kingdom Metazoa; phylum Chordata; class Amphibia; order Anura; family Aromobatidae; genus Anomaloglossus; species Anomaloglossus baeobatrachus. The sequence continues at coordinate 662,261,525 of NC_134354.1, forward strand.
GCGTGGCTACACGAGTTGCTGGTGAGCTCACCAGCAACCAGTGACCAGCCCCCAGCCAGCAGCGCCGTGTGGAAGATGCTGCGCTTGGTAACTAAGGTAAATATCGGGTAACCAACCCGATATTTACCTTGGTTACCAGCGCACACAGCTACACGTGGAGAGAGCAGGGAGCAGCGCACACCGCTTAGCGCTGGCTCCCTGCTCTCCTAGTTACAGCACACATCGGGTTAATTACCCGATGTGTGCTGCAGCTACATGTGCACAGAGCAGGGAGCCGCGCACACTGCTTAGTGCTGTCTCGCTGCTCTCCTAGCTACAGTACACATCGGGTTAATTACCCGATGTGTACTCTGCTACACGTGCAAGGAGCAGGAGCCGGCACTGACATTGAGAGCGGAGAGGCTGGTAACGAAGGTAAATATCGGGTAACCAAGGACAGGGCTTCTTGGTTACCCGATGTTTACTGTGGTTACCAGTGTCCGCAGAAGCCGGCTCCTGCTTCCTGCACATTTAGTTGTTGCTGTCTCGCTGTCACACACAGCGATCTGTGCTTCACAGCGGGACAGCAACAACTAAAAAATGGCCCAGGCCATTCAGCAACAACCAACGACCTCACAGCAGGGGCCGGGTTGTTGCTGGATGTCACACACAGCAACATCACTAGCAACATCGCTGTTACGTCACAAAAGTTGTTCGTTAGCAGCGATGTTGCTAGCGATGTTGCTTAGTGTGACGGGGCCTTAAGTCTACCATAAAGAGACGACTTAATAGAATAGCAAATACAGTGGGTTCACCACAAGGTGAAAACCATTAATCAGTCTTAAAAACAAAAGGCCAGATTAGACTTTCCCAAAAACATATAGAGAACCCAGCCCAGTCATTGACAGATGAATGGAAGATCAACCTCTACCAGAATGATGGGTAGAAGAATGTACAGACAAGGTTTGGAGTGGCTCATGATCCAAAGCGCACCACATTATCTGTAACAAATGGTGGAGGCAATGTGATGGCTCCCAAAAGCACTGGGTCACTGGTGTTTATTAATGATGTGACTGAAGACAGAAGCAGCTGGATGAATTCTGAAGTGTACAGGGCTATACTTTCAGCTCACATGCAACCAAATGTAGCATGGTTGAGTAGATGGCGCTTCCCAATACATATACATAATCATCTAAAACACAACTGTGAAAGCAACCCAGGAGTTTTTAAGGAAGAAGTGGAATATTCTGCAATGGCCGAATCAATCACCAGATCACAACCCCATTGAGCTGCATTTCACAATTTTAAGACAAAACATTAGGCAGAAAGACTCACAAACAAGCAACAATTGAAGTCAGCTGCAGTTGAAAAGGAATCTGTCAGCAAGTTTTTGCTACTTCATCTGACAGCTACATAATTTAGGCAAGGAGAATCTGAATCCAATGGTGTATCATATAGATTACTTGCTGAAACCTTCCTGAAACAATCAAAAAATTTAGATTCAGGAACACAGCAGATCTGTCTCCACCAAAACCAGGCTCTAAATAGATTAGGTTCTATCACAGCAGGGGGCATGCCGGACTGCCATAAACGTGAGTTTCTAGCCCTCCAATATTAATCACAGGGTAATGAACCCTTTACACATTTGCAAACACACATATAGGAGAAGCACAGTTGCTTTTTGTTTTTAACTCTTAAGCCCGCTACACACGCTTCAATATATCTCACAATCCGTCGTTGGGGTCAAGTTGTAAGTGACGCACATCCGGCATCGTTTGTGAGGTATCTGCGTGTGACAGCTACGCGCGATCAGGATTGAACGCAAAACCGTTGATCGCAAACACATCGTATCTTTGTCTAGAATTGAGCGTTTTGTTGCAGGAACCTAGTCAATTGTAACGTGTGACATCCCTCATACGATTTTGGTGTCTGATGCTATGTGCGAAGGTGTGCGCTCTGCACCGCAGCTTAAAAAAGGTCCGCTTCAGAGCGCAGCTGAAAAGCTGCGTTCTGAAGCGCCTCACAATGTCCATTCCAGCGCTGCTGCATGGAGGTGACCGGAGCTGCAGCAGACACAGCCGCTCCGGTCACCTCCACGCAGCTAATGAAGACAGCCGTGCGATCAGCTGAGCTGTCAGTGAGGTTACCCGCTGTCACTGGATCCAGCGGTGGCCGCGGGTAACCTCAGTGACAGCTCAGCTGATCGCGCTACTCACCTCAGTTGCTGCGTGGAGGTGATAGGAGCGGCGGTGAGTAGCGCGATCAGCTGAGCTGTCACTGAGGTTACCCGCGGCTACCGCTGGATCCAGTGACAGCGGGTAACCTCACTGACAGCTCAGCTGATCGCACGGCTGTCTTCATTAGCTGCGTGGAGGTGACCGGAGCGGCTGTGTCTGCTGCAGCTCTGGTCACCTCCATGCAGCAGCGCTGGAAGCGACGCTGGAGCATCCTGGATTACGCCGAACATGGAGGGCTTTTTGGGGCTGATTAAAGTGGTGAACCAGGGTATATGTTTGTGTTTTTTATTTCTAATAAAGGATTTTTTTCGGGTGTGTGTGTTTATTTACTGTAATTTACAGATTAATCATGGAAGGTGTCTCATAGACGCCTGACATGATTAATCTAGGACTTATTGGCAGCTATGGGCTGCCAATAACTCCTTATTACCCCGATTTGCCAACGCATCAGGGCAAATCGGGAAGAGCTGGGTACAGTCCCAGAACTGTCGCATCTAATGTATGCGGCAATTCTGGGCGGCTGTTGGCTGATATTGTTAGGCTGGGGGGCTCCCCATAACGTGGAGCTCCCCATCCTGAGAATACCAGCCTTCAGCCGTATGGCTTTATCTGGCTGGTTTTAAAATTGGGGGGGACCGCACGCCGTTTTTTTTAATTATTTAATTATTTATTTCACTACACAGTATAGACACGCCCACCGGCCGCTGTGATTGGGTGCAGTGTGACACCTGTCACTCAGCGTGGGGACGTGTCTCACTGTAACCAATCATAGGCGCCGGTGGGCGGGGAAAGCAGGGAATACGAGATTGTTTAATGGGCGGCCGACTTTTTTAAAACAGTAAAAGCCGCCGGAGCAGTGTGAACGCCGTGCAGTGCCGGGGATCGGGGATTGGTGAGTATGAGAGAGGGCTGCTAACTTCAGTCACTCAGGAGATTAGCGGTCACCGGTGAGCCCTTCACAGGTGACCGCTAATCAGGGCGCGACACAGACAGAGCCGCAGCATGACCGTGAAGTCGGGTGAAGTTCACCCGAGTTCATTCTGACAGTGCGGCTCTGTCTGTGTCTGCTGTCATCTGCCATTCAGCTCTGCTACATGGCTGTCTGTGTCTGCTGTTAGCGGCCATGTAGCAGAGCTGAACGGCAGATGACATAGTAAAAACGCATCCCTACACATTACACACGCTTGGCAAGTCAATAAATAAAAAAAAAAAAAAAAGTGCCCAATGCATACGTCACAGAACACATGATCTAAAGGATCGCACACAAAATTGATCAATTTAACATAGACTACTAACGCACGTGTGACAGCAAATGAACGACCTATGTGCAATCTCATAAGATCCCGTATGCAACCTGGGCGTGTCACATCGCAAATGCGATTGTACAACTAATTGCAACGTGTAAAGTGGGCTTTACAGCAGGCTACCAGCAGCTTACATAGCAAAAACATGCTGACAGATTCCCTTTAGGCCTCTTTCACCTGTCCTTGTCTCCAGTATGTGTTTGGTCCTTTTCCTCACGTACCGGAGACATGGGCATACGTAGACCCATTAAAATCAATGGGTCTGCGCTCACGTGCGTGTTCTGCCATGGACCGTGTTTACGTGTGGAGCATACGCGTGTCCGTGTGCTCCACACATCGACTGTCCGTTTTTCTCCAGCATCACGGGTGTTACACGGAACGCAAACGGACCACACGGAGGTGTTCCATGTGACACGCGCCGGAGAAAACACACGTGTTTGAGAAAATTTAAAAAAAAACTTTACTCACCTTCTCCAGCCCTCTTGTCTCTGCCGCTGGTTTCACTTGCTTCCGACCGCCGCTCATTATGCTCATTGAATATTCACTTCACTGCGGCCGGAAGCTCCAGCAGCGGGGAGGCGACAGGACCGGAGACCGAAGATCAGCACCACGGAGAGCGACGCCAGGGACAGGTGAGCAGAAAGTTTCCGTTCTCTGTGTGTTATCACGGATAACACAGGGAGAACACACGTAGGCCATAAACACTGCTCGCGGAGGGCAAAACGCACCTCTGCCATGTCCGTGAAAAACGTGCGTGGTTTTTCAGCAACATGTGAAAGAGGCCTTAAGGAGTGGGAAAGAATCACAGAGGAGGAAACCCAGCATTTGTTGTGTCCATGGTTACAAATTTCATGCAGTCATTGCCTACAAAGGATTCTATACAAGTATGAAAAATGAACATTGTATCTATGGTAAAATTAATTTGTCCAATTATTTTTGAGCCCCTGAAGTGAGGCGGCTTTGTAGAAAAATGGTTGCAATTCTTAAATGTTTCACAGGATATTATTGCTCAACCTCCTTAATTAAACCTGAAAGTCTCCACTTCAATTGCATATCAGTTGTTTCATTTTAAATAAAAAATAGCGGCATGAAGTGCCCAAATACACAAATACTCAGTTACTATCCAAATATTTCTGGACCTAACGGTAAATCCTGAAAAGACTGTTTTCTGTATGTACTTGTGTATGTTGCATGCTGTACTGCCATTGTCTCCAACACCGCGAGTAGAGACGGCTTTGCCATTGCAGCATGGGGGAAGCGCAGAACCTCTGAAGCCACACAGCGATCTGTATAGCTTCCAAGCATCGCTAGCAGGCTGGATAGAAAACAACTTGTAAGGTCGCCATACTTGCCTTGGCAGAGAATTAAGATTTTTTTTATTCTACTGAGAAAAAAATTGGAATTGTACTTGTTTTTACAAGCACTTTGCCATTTTAACCAATTTACAAACATAAAACAACCCCTTTAAAGACGATATCCCCTAAAAAGATATTTTTTTTCTGAAACTTTGATATGACTTGGAATACTTAATGCAGTCCATGGACAGATATGGCATGGTTTGTGGAAAACTGCAAAACTGTTTTTTGCTTTCAGGTTAAAGACTCGTCAGAAAATGTAAAAAATGGTCAAAAGCTGATAATGTGTGAACAAATGAAAAGAACCATTAACAGCTTATACAATCCTCACTGCTCCTGCAGCCATGGCATTTAAATGTGCGCCAAGTGAATGCTGAGGCCAGTGATTGGGTGCAGTGGTCACATGATGCCATTGCCGCTGTGACCCACTGGTGGTAAAGCACTGCAATGGGGGAAATGAATAGGTTAGAGCTGATTATTTAATTACATTAACATATTTCCAGCTCTTGGGCAGTTATTGTAATGATTGTTATCACTTTTGTAAAGCCACCGGTAAGTAATGAAGGCAAACAGTCCACAAATACTGCAAATAACTAATACAGAAAACTTTAAGGCTGCATTCACACATTGCAGATGCAACAAATAAAATGCAACTCAGCTGCAACATGTGGAGGCAGGGCTAGACTATGACCGCACTTTGCGTCGTCCTACTTGCAGTTCAGAACGCACGTTTTTGCCTTAGTTGATTTAGCCAAAGTTGCCTTTTCCAGAAATTTAGCGCTAAAAACGCATGCGTATTTACCGCATTTTTAGCGCTTTTTGCATGCTTTTTCACCTGCGTTTTGACAGATGCGTTTTGAACATCAAGACACTGCTAAATAAAGATTAAATAGTCTAATAGAATGAAAAAAAGAGAAAAAAAACCAATACATTTATAATTTGTGACTTTATAAAGAAAAAAGATATATTTCATGAAATTATAGCGGTGTTATAATATTTAATGCTAAAATAGCAATAAAATCATAATTTTCTTTAATTTAATTGTCGGACTATGTGTGTAAAGGGACATATTATTCCATTATTTTAATGTTTGAAAAGCATGCGTTTTTGAAGTCCAAAACACATCGTTTCTGCACCTAAGGCCGTTTCACACGTCAGTGAAAAACACTGACGTTTTTCACTCGTGTGTAAAACACGCACATGTCCCTCCGTGTGCCGTGAATTACGGCACACGTGGGTTGTCTAAGTGCAATCCGGGCTCCGTTCTCCGTGGCCCGTGATTGCACTTAGAGATTAACTCACCTGTGCCCGCTCCCGCTCTCCATGGTGCTGATCACTCCCGTGGTGCAGCATCCGGCCGGCGCTGACCTCCGCAGCAGATGCTTCCAGGTCGGCTGTGTCGTGCATCATTAATATGCGCGACAGTAATGAGCCGGCTTAGAAACAGCAAGCTGCACGGGCTGCAGAGGACATCGCTGGAGACGGGTGAGTAAAAATGATTTTTATTTTAAAAGCACGTTTTTTTCTGGCACGTGTTTCACGGCTCACACCACTGCGTGGTCCGTGGGACATCAGTGATGCCAGAAAAAAATGGACATGTCTCCGTGCGGCAATCACGCACACACGGGTACACCGCACGGAGACACGTGCAGTGAAAAATCACTGACGTGTGAGCAGACCCATTCATTATAATGGGTCTGCGTGTGTCAGTGATTCTGGTACGTTTAAAAAAAAGCACAAACGCACCAGAATCACTGACGTGTGAAAGGGGCCTAAAAATCAGGTAAAATGCAGGTAAATTTGAAGTTTCTTGGTTTTTGCCATTTCTCATTGACTTCAATGTTAGCAAAACGCAGACAAAATGGCAAAAACAATTGACATGCTGCTTCTTTGAACGCATGGTTTTTACCACAAAATATGCAAATTAAACGCAGCGTTTTAAAACACAAAGTGCGGTCTAGAAATCAACCTTTTCCATAGACTATTATGGAAAAGCAAAACGCATGCCTTTTGGCATGAAAACACTGCAGCTCAAAACGCTGCAGAAACGCAGGTAAAAACGCAAAGTGCGGTCATACCTTTAGGCCATTTTACTACAAAGTGTGAAAATGCTATTTTTTTGACGCTTAGTTTTTTGTTTTGCAGGTGTTTTTACCGAAACACAGTGACAATTTGCTCTAATTGTTCTTTTTTTTTTTGCTGCATTATTTTCCTTTTTTCATCTGTTTTTGGAGCATATTTGACATACCAGGTTTTGATTTTTTTTAAACAGAAACACTGATTCTGCACCCAAAAAAGCACTCATGTTTTTATCTGAATTCTTTTCAAGCTTCCCATAAAAAAAAAACAAAAAAAAAACACAACAAAATATGCAAAGTTCAAGAGTGTCTTTAAAGGGAATCTGTCACCAGGTTTTTGCTACTTCATCTAAGAGCAGCATATGTAGAGACAGAGACCCTGATTCCAGCGATGTATCACTTAGATTACTTGGTATAGCAGTTGTGACACAATTCGAGTTCTTAGATGTAGCTGAGCTCAGAACACTAACTCCGCCCACACCCCTTATTCACAGCTTTCTGTTTATATTTATACTGAAAGTAAGCTGCTGAACAGTGTTGGGATTGTGGTTGACCTAGCAGGCATGCGAGATCTAGTCTGGGCAGTGAAAATCTCCTGCTGATAAAACACTTACTGTATTGCAACAACAGCACACAGCCTGATAAGTGACACATCACTGAAATTAGATTCTCAGCAGTCAGCACCTACCTCATGCTGTTCTGAAATAACACAGCAAATACCTGAAACTACTATAAAAAAACCTAAGGACACGAAAGCATTGCTTGTAATGTGTTTTTTTTTATCTTTCTATTATCTTGTGGCTGACATTTTTTTTACTCCTGAAAAATGCTGCAAAAAATGGCAGAAAAAAAAATCTGAAAAAAGAGTTATTTTGCCAAAAAAAAGCTGTTTGTGAAATCACCATCAGATGTAAAGCACATAAAAAGGAGCATAAAATGTATAACTGGAGTTTAGATTTTCCAATATCACATGGATGGGAGTAATATACTTATTTACATAAGCATTGCATCTTTGCATTTCCTTAATTTAAAGGGAATGTGACATTTTTGCATTGTGTGATATCTATATATTAAAGATAAAGACAGTGAATAACTTCCATTGGAAGGAAGATACCAGCTTATAAAGTGGCACAGTGAAGCGGGGCGGGCGACTGCCTGAGACGGCAGCTGTAATATCTACATTGATTGCTTGTTTCAATATAAATCAGAACTATCAGATACAATAATGCAACGTCAAACGCAGCAGCCACTGGCCACGTAACTCACCAGCCTCTCAATGACTCTGTGCAGGGCATCATACCACTCCTGGACGACACCCTCCTTGTCGGACTGCAGAAGAAACTCGTTACCAGTTACCATGCGGAGCTGCAGAGGGCACAGACCATGAGATTGGGTTAAAGCCAGAATATGGAGAGAAATACAAATCAATTCCTGTATACATGACCACCGAACCCTCCAGAGACAGGAGAGAGCTCTATTAAGCCCACAGTCAGGATGTATGGTTCACAAAATCCATTACACTATCATGGGAGGCACTAAGATGGCCAGAGATAATAAATATTCCAAGGCAGGTTTTTCTATCTGTGTTTGATTGGGAAGGTATTTTAATTTAAAGGAATTGTCTGGTTTAGGATGCCTTTTCAGGGCATTATTAGTAGATGGTATTTTACAGGCAGGATCATCTCCTTTTTGCAGAAACAAAGCTTCACACATCTTTTACATTGGATGAGCCTACACATCCGTGCATTAGGCCTAAAACACACTTCCGCATAAAAAACGTACATGTCTCACGTTCCGTTCTTCAGGTCCGTGTTCCGTTTTTTATGGGCGTTTCTCTGGTTTGTATGACATCCGTGTGATGGCGTATGCTTGCCGTGTGTGCATGTGGAATGGCTGTGTATGCATACATGTAATGTCCGTGTGGAATGTCCGTGTGTGATGCACAATGTCGCTGATACATGTCGGCTGACAGCAGACAGAGTTGCGTGATGAGAATGAACTCGGGTGAACTTCACCCGACTTCATTGTCATACCGCAGGTCTGTCTGTGTCGCGTACTGATTAGCGGTCACCTGTGAAGGACTCACCGGTGACCGCTAATCCCCTGAGTGACTGATGTGAGCAGCGCGATTTGCGCTGCTGTCACTCAGGCTACCCGCGGCCAGCTGGATCCTCCACCCGAGACCACAACTCACCTGTGACTTCATTGCTGTCACTCGGGCGAGTTGCTGTCACAGTTGGAGGATCCAGTCCCGAGTGACAGCACAGCTGATCGCGCGGCTCACCTCAGGTGCTGCGTGGAGCTGACAGGAGCGGCGAGGTTCTTCTGCAGCTCCTGTCACCTTCATGTAGCAGAGCTGGAAGTGACGCGGGACCTCCGTGGATTACGCCGGAGATGGATGGGTTTTTGGGGCTTAATAAATTGGTGAATGAGGGTATTTGTTATTGTTTTTTATTGCAAATAAAGGATTTTTCGTTGTGTGTGTTTATTAACTTTAAATTACAGGTTAATCATTGGGGGTGTCTCAGACGCCTGCAATGATTAATCTAGGACTTAGTGGCAGCTATGGGTTGCTGCCATTAACTCCTTATTACCCCGATTGCCAACGCACCAAGGCAAATCGGGAAGAGCTGGGTAGAGTTCCAGAACTATCGCAACTAATGGATGCGGCAATTCTGGGTGGCTGCTGGCTGATATTTTTAGGCTGCGGGGCTCCCCATAACGTGGAGCTCCCCATCCTGAGAACACCAGCCTTCAGCCGTATGGCTTTACCCTGGCTGGTATCAAAATTGGGGGGGACCGCACGTCGTTTTTTTTTAATTAATTAATTATTTATTTTACTGCACATTATAGACCCGCCCACTGGCGGCTGTGATTAGTTGCAGTAAGACAGCTGTCACTCAGCGTGTCGGCGTGTCTAACTGCAACCAATCATAGGTGCCTGTGGGCGGAGGAAGCAGGGAATACGAGATTGATTAATCAGCGGCCGGCATTTTCAAATTAATTGAAGCCGCGTATCTTTGGAACAGCTGTTCTTCGCTGCGCTGATGATCGGGGATCGGTGAGTATGCGACAGGGGAAGATACACACCGAGCGCAAAAAAGATGATGACTTAGAACAGCAGAAAAAAAGGTAAGTAGACTGACATTTAACAAAAAAAAAAACAACCGACATCGTTCGTTTAAAAACGCACACGGACGGTACGTGCTGAACACGGACATGCTACGTATGCCGTCCGTGCAGGCTCGGACCCATTGACTTTAGCGGGTTCGTGCGTGCGTGCTGACCACCAAAAACGGACATGTCGGCCGTGTGGGAAAACGCACACATGTACTAACCACACGGACACACGTTCCGTGTGATTTTACGTGTGTGTGCTATCTACCATAGGGAAACATTGGTCAACGTGTCTCAGTGTCTCCGGTACGTGTAAAAACGTACCAAACACGTACCGGAGGCACGGATGTGTGTTGCAGGCCTTACATGGATAACACACTGACATAAATCAGAACTGTGTAATCATTATTTTATCCTGTGGTGGCGCTGCAAAGAAATATTGTTCCACGTCTGCTAAATTCCCCCACAGATTGCAATGGGTTGCTCCGGGTTTTAACACTAGAAGTCCCAAACATTTCGAGCTCCCCCCCTGAAGTCCCGAAAGAGGGTCAAATGACCCTTAAGCTGGTGTCACACTAAACGACAGCGACAACGACGTCGCTGTTACGTCACCATTTTTGGTGACGTAACAGCGACCTTGTAAGTCGCTGTTATGATCGCTGCTTAGCTGTCAAACACAGCAGAAGCAGCGATCATAAGGTCGCTGTGCTACATGTTCAGAGAGCAGGGAGCCGCGCTTAGCGCTGGCTCCTTGCTCTCCTGCAGCACACATCGGGTTAATTAACCCGATGTGTGCTGCAGCTACATGTCACAGTTCAGAGAGCAGGGAGCCGCGCTTAGCGCTGGCTCCTTGCTCTCCTGCAGCACACATCGGGTTAATTAACCCGATGTGTGCTGCAGCTACATGTCACAGTTCAGAGAGCAGGGAGCCGCGCTTAGCGCTGGCTCCTTGCTCTCCTGCAGCACACATCGGGTTAATTAACCCGATGTGTGCTGCAGCTACATGTCAGTGCAGAGAGCAGGGAGCCGCGCGCACTGCTTAGCGCTGGCTCCTTGCTCTCCTTGCTACAGTATACATCGGGTTAATTACCCGATGCGTACTGCAGCCACATGTCACAGTGCAGGAGCCGGCGCTGGCAGCAAGAGCGGAGGCTGGTAACCAGCGTAAACATCGGGTAACCAGGGAAAGGTCTTCCCTTGGTTACCCGATGTTTACGCTGGTTACAGCTTACCGCAGCTGCCAGTGCCGGCTCCTGATCGCTTCATTTCGTCGCTCTCTCGCTGTCACACACAGCGATGTGTGTGTCACAGCGGGAGAGTGACGACCAAAAAATGAAGCTGGACATTCAGCAACGACCGGCGACCTCACAGCAGGGGCCAGGTCGTTGCTGGATGTCACACACAGCGACAGCGACGGGACGTCGCTGCAACGTCACAGAAAATGGTGACGTAGCAGCGACGTCGTTGTCGTCGTCGTTATGTGTGACACCAGCTTTAGTCCAAACTGAATAGAACTAACTAGAAACTAAATGGCTAAACTCAATGGAAAACAACAACCTCCTGTGGTGCGACAGTAATGGCCTTAATTACAGAACAAAAGACTGTGATTATGGGATGTTAGCTAAAATCCTTCAGGTCATTCAACCCGTCTCTGGGTTCCAAAGGTAGAAATGTTAAATGACCCCTCTCTGGGACGTCTAGTGTTAAAGGGGTTTCTATCTTATAAAAACAAAATGCAACCCTACTCACCTGATGTTCCCCTGATGATCCAGTGCTGACCCTCCAGTGCCGCTCCCTGGTTCTGTGACCGCTGCAGTGGTCACGTTCCATGTTACTGGATACATGGCTCTCATCACTGGCGGTAACAGCACTAGAGCGGTGTCTGACAGATTCAACAACCAATTGGCTGATGCGGCCACTTGCCAGCAGCAAATAAACAGACAGTTCCGCCCTATGGCACCTCTCTGGCCCTCATTTGATTAGCCCTCTCAAGTATACCGGCCTTCACCCACTGCCTGGTGCCACAGGAGCACATGATCAGGCCTCAGCAATTCCTGCCATCATACTCACACATAGGTCAGTATGTCATCAGACCAAGTCACATCCCATCTATCAACATTAATGATGTCACCTTCTCTTGTAACCGGCAGGCACAATTATTCCTGCTCTTAGTCACTATGACTGGACATGGGGATGTCGCTAAAAAGCAAGGCCTAGAAATCCAGTATATTGTCAAGGTGCAAAAGACCCTTCAGTACATACATTCAAATTACAGAATAACACATTAAAGCAGTGTTCACACTAAGGCGGGCTTTGCACACTACGATATCGCAGGTGCGATGTCGGTGGGGTCAAATCGAAAGTGACGCACATCCGGAGTCGCTCTCGACATTGTAGTGTGTAAAGCCTTTAACATACGATTAAAGAGCGCAAAAGTGTCATTATCGTATGATCAGTGTAGGGTCCGACATTTCCATAATGCCGCTGCTGCGATGGTACGATGTTGTTCCTCATTCCTGTGGCAGCACACATCGCTTTGTGTGAAGCCGCTGGACGAGGAACATCTCCTACCCGCCCGGGGAATGATGAACAGATCTTACCTGCAATGCGGAAGGTTGGAGGTGGGCGGGATGTTTACGTCCCGCTCATCTCCGCCCCTCCGCTTCTATTGGCCGCCTGCCGTGTGACGTCGCTATGAGGCCGCACGACCCGCCCCCTTAGTAAAGAGGCGGGTTGCTGGCCAGAGCGACGTCGCAGGGCAGGTGAGTGCATGTGAAGATAATGTTCGCTACGGCAGCAAACACAAGATATCGCACCTGCGACGGGGGCGGAGACTATCGCTGCAGCGTCGGTAACACATTGTTACCGATGTCGCAGCGTGCAAAGCCCGCCTTAGTTTCAGCAATAGTAGGCTGGAGTCACACTTGCATGTGACTCATGCAAGGATCGCATTTCATGGCCTAGACCGGCCGCTCTCATGACAGGAGTGGGTCATCAGCTATATGAATTTCTATGCAGCTTCACGCCCCTATCAGTCCAGGCGATATGATCCTCGCTCGAGTCACATGCAAGTGTGACTCCAGCCATAGCGGGACATTTTGGAAACATCTGTTAAAAGAGGTCATGAAGTGTAATGCCAACCAAGAAAGCTGCCATAAAACCAAAAATCCAGCAATCCTCTTATGTAAAGCCTGCTTTACATGTTACGATTTCGCATACGATATCGTATGCGATCGTAACCGCCCCCATCGTATGTGCGGCACGTTCAATTTGTTCAATGTGCCGCACAAACGATTAATCCCCGTCACACGTACTGACCCGTCCATACGACCTCGATGTGGGCGGCGAACGTCCACTTCCTGGAGTGGGAGGGACGTTCGGCGTCACATCGACGTCACGCGGCAGTCGACCAATAGAAGTGAAGGGGCGGAGATGAGCGGGACGTAAAAATCCCGCCCACCTCCTTCCTTCCGCATTTCTGGCCGGGTGCCGCAGGACGCAGGTAAGATCTGTTCATCGTTCCCGGGGTGTCACACACTGCGATGTGTGCTACCCCGGGTACGATGAACAATCTGACGTTCAATTTTTAGGAATTGAACAACGTGCATGCGATGAACGTTTTAACGTTCAATCGCAATCGCACGTACCTGTCACACATGTACCTTACGATGCCGAATGTGCGTCACTTACGACATGACCCCGCCGACACATCGTAAGATATATTGCAGCGTGTAAAGCGGGCTTTACAGTTCCCTAATTAGATCTAGATGGAGTTGTTTCATGAAGACTAACATATTAAAAAGCAGCTGCTGAGTGCTGTGTGACTAACGTTCTACCGGCTGCCAAACGTGTAATTGCTTTGGGAAGTCACGTTACACAACAGCCTTTGATTGATGGTTGCCTCTGTAATGCATGGATATGCCTCATGTCAAAGGTATGGCCTATTATACTGACAGCAATATGCCAATGAAATAGATAAACAGGACCTTCTCTTCACTCGTAGTAGAAAATCCCCTCTCAGGATATTAAAGTGTTGTCCACTACTCAGACAATGCCTTCTCAGTCAGTAAAATAGTAAAACTCAAGGCTTACTCACACAGCCGTAACTTCTATCATGTGAGAGAATTGGGCAAATTATGACATTCAGGTTCAGTCCGATATTTTGCATGCACCATTTGACATAACTGGGTGCCCCCTGTCCGAAATATGCTGCCAACTGCAGCTACTTTTTTATCATGCCGAATTGGCATGAGAAAAAAAAAGCGCTGGTCGGCACTGCCCACAGTATAACACTGGGCGGCGGAGGGCTGTCCAACAAAACATGAGATGGAACTCAGCTGTGTTTTACGCTTATGTGAGCGAGCCTTTATACTCCCTTCCAGTGCAGATGCCGTTCCAGCAGTCTCAGCACTGGCTCTCCTGGGGCTCATGTGACAAAATTGACAATTGACATACCGCTGCTGTCTTACTTCCTCCGGATCTCTGATTTGTCAGAAATGGGGAACAGCATAGTGGCCACTGATTTGCCACAGAGATCTTAAAATCATAACCCAGGAGAGCCAGTACCAACACCACTACAACAGCGCCAGCACCAGGAGTGAGTATAACTGTTATTATTTTACAAGGGGGAAACATAGTGGTTGAGAAGGGTTTTTTCGAGTAGTAGACATCCCTTTTGATGACTCATTCTACAGATTGACAATCTGAGGATTATTACTTACATGTATGACATTCTTTTTGCTGGACATGTCTTGAGCCCAATCTATGTCGGCACCTCGGAGGTCCATGCTGCTCTCCGGTTTACTATTGGAGGGTTTCTGAAACAGTGAAGACACTTGTAGATGAGGTGATGTTATTGTCTGTACAATGGTAATAACATTATTTTAATTTGCATTCATTATTTATTATAGTGACAGAATCCCAACTGTACAAACAAAATTCATATGTAGCAGCAAACTTAAAGGGGTCGTCTCAAGATCTTATTTAGCCGCCATTGCAAAGTGACTGTCAAAACAAAGAACTTTATAGTTTACTTCTCATAAAAAATCCTCTGTGTTCTCAAGAATGGAAGAGATTTCATTTTACAGTGTGCCTCTCATTGCCTCGATTACGGCCACCCTGGAGTCTCAGAGAAGCTAATTCCCTAGGAAAGGAGTCCATACCGCTTGTAGTCTCTATACATTAGTGCCTGCAAGCACCGGTGTGAAGCTTGACGGATCGCTGACCAGTCTCATTGCCCCTGCACTTCTCTGTTCTGTATAAGCAAATATGCTTCTGCTGCCGCCTGGGAGGGAGTACAGGTCAGACAGTGGCACAACGCAACAGTGCGGTGGGCTCCTGAAGATTAGAAGTTGGGACAGTGTGACGCCCTGAACTAGCCAGGTAGTCACAGTTAGAGCCCCGCCCAACACCTGTCCCCTAAAAAGGGGTCATCAACCAACCATTAAAACCTAGTCATCTCCCAACATCCACAAAGCCGGGGAGCGGACTTCCGACGCTGAAGCGCAGGTAGCCCACAAATACACAACACGGTGCAGGAGAAAGGCAGAGACCACCAACCGGGTGGGGGACCAGACGCAGCCGGCTGCGGGCACCGACCACCATCAACTTGGTTTACCAGAGACTCGTGTGCGTTACTAACCGTGAGTACAACAGTGCCCTCCGGCCGCGCACCTCCCTGCACCGCCCAACAAAAACCCCAAAGGGTCCCGGGGCCACCACCCCTGCCCACGGAGGGGTTAACATCTTGCTGCGTAACATCTTCCCCTGGGTGCCCAGTAACCGCAGCGGTGGTGTCCACTTTCACCACAACCCGTGGGTGGCGTCACAAACTCAAATACGGCTCCGGCCATACACCTACATCCCCCTAAAAGCGCCAGCCCCCCTTGCAGATCGAAGTGGACCACGGGGCCCCCGGGTCCGGAGATGCTCGATCCACCACCTGGCGAGTCCGGATCCGAGCGGCTCGGTTGCCGCCGAGCACGGGGCGGTACAACAACCTCTTTAAAATGATGACTGTCTGGTTATATTCCAAAACTATTAGACAGGCTTTGCTGCCTTAGGCATCTTTCACATATCCGTGAAAAACACAAGTTTTTCACGGACATGTTGAAGTTGCGTATGGCCCTCCGTGTGCCATGATTTTAGAACACATGTGTTCTCCGTTTGTTATCCGTGATAGCACATGGGGGGCAGGAACTTTTACTCACCTGTCCCCGGCGCTGCTGTCTCCAATGCTGCTGCTTCCTTGTCCATGTTGCAGTGAACATGCATGAGCATATACAGCAGCGCTGAAGATTGGTGAGTATAGAAAATCATTTTTATTTGAGACAGTTGTTTTCTCCAGTATGTGTCACACTGATCACACATCTGTGTGGTCCGTGTGACACCTGTGCTGCTGGAGAAAAACAAACTTGTCTCCGTGCAGAACATACAAAAATGCGTGTGCTCCTTACGGACAGATGGTCTTATGAAATCACTGATGTGTGCACTGACCCATGGATTTTAATGGGTCTACATATGTCTGTGTCTCTGGTACATATGAAAGCGGACGTCATATGTACCGGAAACACTGACTTGTGAAGGGGGCCTCATGCTATACTGCAGAAGAATAGAACTGTGATATTACTTCTATTAGAACAATATAGAATATAATAGAATATCTCATACAACATACAGAGCACATATCTTCATTGCAGTACATCATATTATTATACAATTAGACATTTAAACCTCTTAGTTTTACTAATTATATATATATATATATATATATATATATATATATATATACCAAAGGGAACTGGGTCCCTTGTGCTACCTATCCTACAAGTCAATATTGACCCTTTAAAGTGAATCTGTCACAAAGTTTTTTGCTACCTAATCTGATAACAGCATGATGTAGGGGCAGCTAACCTATTTCCAGTGATGTATCACTTACTGGGCTGCCCACTGTAGTTATACTAAAACACAGTTTTATCAGCAGGAGATTATCACTGGAGGATGCATAAATCTGTTGTAGTCCATTAAGTATATGAGTAATAACATCCACCCCACGACTAATGGGCAGCATTCTGACTATGCACAGTGTACACAGACAGCTGCCAATCAGTGGTGTGGAAGGCGATATATAGAGCTTATTATTCAGAGAACTGGTAGATCTGCAGCAGAGAAAACACGCAGCCCAGTAAGTGACATCGCTGGAATCAGGGTCTCTGTTTCTACATTATGCTGCTCTTAGGTGAGGTAGCAAAAACCTGGTGACAGATTCCCTTTCAAGTGCTGTGACAAAAGATTTAGGGGTACTTTGCATGCTGCGACATCGCTAGCCTATGATAGCGATGCCGAGCGCGATAGTACCCGCCCCCGTCGCACATGCGATATCTTTTGATAGCTGCCGTAGCGAACATTATCGCTACAGCAGCTTCACACGCACTTACCTGCCCTGTGACGTCGCTCTGGCCGGCGACCCGCCTCCTTCCTAAGGGGGCGTGTCGCGCGGCGTCACAGCGACGTCACACGGCAGCCGTCCAATAGAAGCGGAGGGGCGGAGATGAGCGGGACATAAACATCCCGTCCACCTCCTTCCTTCCGCATAGCCGGTGGAGGCAGGTAAAGAGATGTTCCTCGCTCCTGCGGCTTCACACACAGCCATGTGTGCTGCCGCAGGAACGAGGAACAACATCGTATCTCCTATTGGTGCGACATTATGAAAATGTCCGACACTACACAGATCACCGATTTACGACGCTTTTGCGATCGTTTATCGGCACATCTAGGCTTTACACGTTGCGACGTCGTTACCGACGCCGGATGTGCGTCACTTTCCATTTGACCCCGACGATATCGCAGTAGCGATGTCGCAACGTGCAAAGTACCCCTTAGGCTATAAAGCCATAACCAGAATCTTCTCCAAAAGGAGAAAAAGTGGGCAGATATATTTTTATCACGGATGAAATCTTCCCGAAGGAAAGAGGCCATATATTGTTTATCACAGATTTATACCGAATCCACGACCAACACACTTTAGTGTGCTTCCACATGAAATTGGAGGCTCTTGAAGGCATATTATAGGGCCATGAAGGGCTATATCACTATATTACTCATCAGGATAAGATTCATATGTAGTAAAGTTTTGTACTACTAGAGAGACAGACTGACTGAACGACAGGACTGCGGAATAAGTATATGGCATTTAGGCACCAAAAATACAAAAAGCGATTGCTTAACGCCATGCCATGAGACTTACCCAACCAGATGGGGCCTGAACCTTTGGATCTTTATAAAATACCAGGCTGTTTCCTGTCAAAACTATTAAGGCTGAAGTCCAATTTTTTCTGAAATGAAAATAAAACCAAAGGTTCTGCTTATATCAAGTAATCTATGATATCAATGTGTCAATCTTTGTCTCGTGATCATCCATTATTTATATCAGTGGTATCACACGCCTGAACATTCAAATTGTAATACTGGGACATTCTTGGGACACTTTGGAGAAAGGACTTTAGCACCGATTCAATGGCCAAATGAATGTAAGGCTATGTGCACACGTGTGCATATTGCATGCAGTTACGCTGCGTTCTGCACCGCAGCGTAACTGCATGCGTCCTGCGTCCCCAGCATAATCTATGAAGATTATGCATGAGACGTGCGCACGTGGCATATTAGAACGCAGCGATTCGGCTGCTCCCCGAAGCGTGCATTCTAAGAAGTGACATGTCACTTCTTTCATGCGCTTTGCATGCTGTCTATAGGGAGAGGCAGCATGCAGAGCGCACGAATTCTGCAGGCACCAGGCGCTTCAAAACGGAGCTTTTCAGCTGCGCTCTGAAGCGGACCTTTTGTGTGCGGTGCAGAGCGCACACGTGCGCACATAGCCTAAGGGCTCGCGCAGACTCCGTATTTTCAATCCAAGTGTTATCCAACAAAACATCAGATCGCATTCGGACCAATGTTATTGAATGAATCAGTTTTTCCTTGGAGGAAGTGGTTCGAAGAACAAAATCGCAACATGCAGAATTTGCTTTGTAAATCGTATCGCACTTGGCCATTTAAAGTCTATGGGTCCATGAAAAAAAAAATCTGACATCTGAGTGCAGGATGATTTTCACAGACTGACATAATGGAGAAGATGGGGACATTTTTTTTATTCTTCTCTACGTCCAAGAAAAATGGATCCCACTCTTAGCATAATCAGATAGTTTTTTTTCTCAGATGGAGAAAATATGGTGGTGTGACTGTAAACTAACTCTGATCTGTTAGTGTATTTGGAAAGATGACCAGAGGTGTTCGGCTACTATATCCCCAAAGTAGGAGAGGTGTGACATTCCCTCGTGAAGGCCTCTTCATGGCGTTGACCACACAGTCTCCACATAGAAATCGGCAGCTGGAATGGAACAATGGAGGTCTTTATCTTCAGCCATGAGTCCCTCTTGTAATGATGGAAAGTAGGATGTAATGATAGCTGAAGGTTGGTCGTGAGCAGCTCTGGTCGCTGCTGTTGGAAACAGATGCTGGCTTAGCTGGTTTAGCTCCTAAGCCTTCTCCATATACCCCCCACATACTCCATGATGATACTCCATCATACTGTGTTACTAAAACTGAGTTTTTAGGCACTTGAAAAAGCAGTAATACCAGCCCGCACTGTGGATAGGTGCGGCACAGTTTCTGGGGGGAGGAAGGGGAAACAGTCCCTTATTTCTAGTAACAGAGAGTCCTTTAAACTGAACCCAACTTCTATTTTCAGATCTTGTTTACAGCATGTACTAAATGTCTTTAAATATTATACAAGTATTTATTGGCACAATATACAGCGGGACCAGGAAACGATTGATAGAAAATATCGGAGCATTCTGTATATAACTGGCCGGCGAGGTGTATTGTGTAATCCTGGAACTTACTTCAGCTTCCGGCCGCCTTCTGCTATCTTAGTCTTGTTTAGCTGGCCGGCCTTCTCCACCTCCTAGAAAAGATGAAGCAAATGAGAAAGAAAACAGCACTGACTTATAGGGTTTGCTCACATCTGAGTATAAACACGCCAAGTGCAACGCAATAAAAATTCGGATTGTACTCGCACCAACGATATTCAATGAGGCAGGGCAGATCTGTGTTTTTTCCCCAGCTGTATTTGACATGAGGAAACAAAAAACACAGCATGCTGCATATGGTCGCATCAAATACAAGTCTATGGGTGCAAGAAAAAAATATGACGTTACATAAGTTGCCCATATGTCGTCCGATTTTTAGGGATACATTACACTGTACAAGAAACGCAGACCTCCTCTGCCTCACTGAATAACTTTGGTGCAAATGCAATCTGATTTTTTATCACATTTATACGTATACGTATTTATATAAAGATGTGAACAAACCCTTACAATGTAAGCCTATGGAATCTCGTTCTGATCTAATATATGAAGCTGAATGTGTGTATGTGTGAGTGTATGTCCGGGATTGGCATCTGCACCGTCGCAGCTACAGCCACAAAAGTTTGCACACTCACACATCTGGACCCCGAGAGCGTCATAGGCTATGTTGTGAGGCCAAATGTTAACCCCGCGCGTTCCAATTTACCAATCAATTTTGCCCCTATCTACATTATGGGGAAAACGTGAAACGAAAAGTGTATCCACACTGTCGCACAGGGGCGTAACGATCGCGGTCGCAGAGGTCGCCACTGCGACCGGGCCCGCAGGGTTATAGGGGCCCGGCAGCCGCTCTGCAGAGCCGGCTGCCGGGCCCCTATGTGTAGTGCCACTATGTAGTGGCCGACTGCGCGACCGTTAGGGGGCCGGCCTGTGAGTCAGGGGGGCCCAGTGTCTGCAGGGGGGCAGAGGCGTTCCTGACCTGCTGCAGAGGAGATGTGCTCCTGCACGGCAGACGGAAACCATCCCTACCAGGACCTGCGATGATGTCACGCCCATGTGACTGTGTGGGAGGAGACACAGGAGGCCGCAGAAAGCAGGAGAAGATACTTCGAACACATGAGGAGTGGTAATGAGAAAAGAGGGGACATGAGGGGAGGGGCTGCAGGGTGAGTGGGATATGAGGGCTGCAGACTGTGACAGAAGCATGTGAAGGGTGCAGAGTGTTTGAGAGGGGTAAGTTGGGGTACGGGCAGGGTGAGATATGTGGGTCAGGGTGTGTGTGTGATATGGGGGTGCAGGCTGTATAGGCAGCAGGGTGTGTGAGATATGGGGGCAGGGGCATAACTACCGCAGTCGCAGGGGTCAGAAGGAGCTGAGAGATACTTGTTTTTTTATTTTGCTGGCTGCATGACACATATAGGCCCGGGGAAGCTGGCTGCATGACACATGGAGGCCCTGGGGGCTGGCTGCATGACACATGGAGGCCCTGGGGGGGATGGCTGCATGACACCTGGGGGGGGGGGGGGCTGGCTGCATGACACATGGAGGCCCTGGGGGGGCTGCCTGCATGACACATGGAGGCCCTGGGGGGGCTGGCTGCATGACACATATAGGCCCGGGGAAGCTGCCTGCATGACACATGGAGGCCCTGGGGGAGCTGGCTGCATTACACATAGAAGCCCTGGGGGCTGGCTGCATGACACATGGAGGCCCTGGGGGGGCTGGCTGCATGACACATGGAGGCCCTGGGGGGGATGGCTGCATGACACCTGGGGGGGGGGCAGGCTGCATGACACATGGAGGCCCTGGGGGGGCTGGCTGCATGACACATGGAGGCCCTGGGGGGGCTGGCTGCATGACACATGGAGGCCCTGGGGGGGCTGGCTGCATGACACATGGAGGCCCTGGGGGGGCTGGCTGCATGACACATGGAGGCCCTGGGGGGGCTGGCTGCATGACACATGGAGGCCCTGGGGGGGCTGGCTGCATGACACATGGAGGCCCTGGGGGGGCTGGCTGCATGACACATGGAGGCCCTGGGGGGCTGGCTGCATGACACATGGAGGCCCTGGGGGGGCTGGCTGCATGACACATGGAGGCCCTGGGGGGGCTGGCTGCATGACACATGGAGGCCCTGGGGGGGCTGGCTGCATGACACATGGAGGCCCTGGGGGGGCTGGCTGCATGACACATGGAGGCCCTGGGGGGGCTGGCTGCATGACACATGGAGGTCCTGGGGGCTGGCTGCATGACACATGGAGGCCCTGGAGGGGCTGGCTGCATGACACATGGAGGCCCTGGGTGGGCTGGCTGCATGACACATAGAGGCCCTGGGGGGGCTGGCTGCATGACACATGGAGGCCCTGGGGGGGCTGGCTGCATGACACATGGAGGTCCTGGGGGCTGGCTGCATGACACATGGAGGCCCTGGGGGGGCTGGCTGCATGACACATGGAGGCCCTGGGGGGGCTGGCTGCATGACACATGGAGGTCCTGGGGGCTGGCTGCATGATGCATGGAGGCCCTGGTGGGGCTGGCTGCATGACACATGGAGGCCCTGGGGGGGCTGGCTGCATGACACATGGAGGCCCTGGGGGGATGGCTGCATGACACATGGAGGCCCTGGGGGGGCTGGCTGCATGACACCTGGGGGGGCTGCCTGCATGACACATGGAGGTCCTGGGGAAGCTGGCTGCATGACACAAGGAGGCCCTGGGGGGGCTGGCTGCATGACACATGGAGGCCCTGGGGGGGCTGGCTGCATGACACATGGAGGTCCTGGGGAAGCTGGCTGCATGACACATGGAGGCCCTGGGGGGGCTGGCTGCATGATACATGGAGGTCTATGGGACTGCATAATAAACATGAAGGACACCTTATACATAGACTATAGCAGCGCATTATACATGGAGGTCTATGGGGCTGCATTATAATACATATAGGACTATGGGGGCTACATTATAATATATGGAGGACTATGGAGGCTACCTTACACATGGTCTGTGGGGGTGCATTATAAAGCATGGGGGACTGTGGTGCAGTATAAAATATGGAGAACTATGGGAAATGCATTATAATACATGGAGGACTATGGGGGTGCATTCTAATATATAAAGGGTTATGTGGGACCCTTTATACTATATGGAAGGCTATGTGAGGGCCATTATAGTATTTGGAGAACTATATTTGAGGGAGGAAAAAGATACAAGTATGGGATGGGAATGTTTGTGCTGAGGGAAAAGGGCTCTTTCCCATGCTCTGATATACATCTCTCAGCACCCAGCTTTCCCATGCTCTGCTATACATCTCTCAGCACCCAGCTTTCCCATGCTCTGCTATACATCTTCTCTCAACACCCAGCTGTCCCATGCTCTGCTATACATCTCTCAGCACCCAGCTTTCCCATGCTCTGCTATACATCTCTCAGCACCCAGCTTTCCCATGCTCTGCTATACATCTCTCAGCACCCAGCTTTCCCATGCTCTGCTATACATCTCTCAGCACCCAGCTTTCCCATGCTCTGCTATACATCTCTCAGCACCCAGCTTTCCCATGCTCTGCTGCACATCTCTCAGCACCCAGCTTTCCCATGCTCTGCTATACATCTCTCAGCACCCAGCTTTCCCATGCTCTGCTATACATCTCTCAGCACCCAGCTTTCCCATGCTCTGCTGTACATCTCTCAGCACCCAGCTTTCCCATGCTCTGCTGTACATCTCTCAGCACCCAGCTTTCCCATGCTCTGCTATACATCTCTCAGCACCCAGCTTTCCCATGCTCTGCTATACATCTCTCAGCACCCAGCTTTCCCATGCTCTGCTATACATCTCTCAGCACCCAGATTTCCCATGCTCTGCTATACATCTCTCAGCACCCAGCTTTCCCATGCTCTGCTATACATCTCTCAGCACCCAGCTTTCCCATGCTCTGCTATACATCTCTCAACACCCAGCTGTCCCATGCTCTGCTATACATCTCTCAGCACCCAGCTTTCCCATGCTCTGCTATACATCTCTCAGCACCCTGCTTTCCCATGCTCTGCTATACATCTTCTCTCAACACCCAGCTGTCCCATGCTCTGCTATACATCTTCTCTCAACACCCAGCTGTCCCATGCTCTGCTATACATCTCTCAGCACCCAGCTTTCCCATGCTCTGCTATACATCTCTCAGCACCCAGCTTTCCCATGCTCTGCTGTACATCTCTCAGCACCCAGCTTTCCCATGCTCTGCTATACATCTCTCAGCACCCAGCTTTCCCATGCTCTGCTATACATCTCTCAGCACCCAGCTTTCCCATGCTCTGCTGTACATCTCTCAGCACCCAGCTTTCCCATGCTCTGCTATACATCTCTCAGCACCCAGCTTTCCCATGCTCTGCTATACATCTCTCAGCACCCAGCTTTCCCATGCTCTGCTGTACATCTCTCAGCACCCAGCTTTCCCATGCTCTGCTGTACATCTCTCAGCACCCAGCTTTCCCATGCTCTGCTGTACATCTCTCAGCACCCAGCTTTCCCATGCTCTGCTATACATCTCTCAGCACCCAGCTTTCTCATGCTCTGCTATACATCTCTCAGCACCCAGCTTTCCCATGCTCTGATATACATCTCTCAGCACCCAGCTTTCCCATTCTCTGCTATACATCTCTCAGCACCCAGCTTTCCCATGCTCTGCTATACATCTCTCAGCACCCAGCTTTCCCATGCTCTGCTATACATCTTTCCCATGTTCTGCTATACATCTTTCCCTCAGCACCCAGCTTTCCCATGCTCTGCTATACATCTTCTCTCAGCACCCAGCTTTCCCATGCTCTGCTATACATCTCTCAGCACCCAGCTTTCCCATGTTCTGCTATACATCTCTCAGCACCCAGCTTTCCCATGCTCTGCTATACATCTCTCAGCACCCAGCTTTCCCATGTTCTGCTATACATCTCTCAGCACCCAGCTTTCCCATGTTCTGATATACATCTCTCAGCAATCACCTTTCCCATGCTTTGCTATACATCTCTCAGCACCCAGCTTTCCCATGTTCTGCTATACATCTCTCAGCACCCAGCTTTCCCATGTTCTGATATACATCTCTCAGCAATCACCTTTCCCATGCTCTGCTATACATCTCTCAGCACCCAGCTTTCCCATGTTCTGCTATACATCTCTCAGCACCCAGCTTTCCCATGCTCTGCTATACATCTCTCAGCACCCAGCTTTCCCATGCTCTGCTGTACATCTCTCAGCACCCAGCTTTCCCATGCTCTGCTGTACATCTCTCAGCACCCAGCTTTCCCATGCTCTGCTATACATCTCTCAGCACCCAGCTTTCCCATGCTCTGCTATACATCTCTCAGCACCCAGCTTTCTCATGCTCTGCTATACATCTCTCAGCACCCAGCTTTCCCATGCTCTGCTGTGCATCTCTCAGCACCCAGCTTTCCCATGCTCTGCTGTACATCTCTCAGCACCCAGCTTTCCCATGTTCTGCTATACATCTCTCAGCACCCAGCTTTCCCATGCTCTGCTATACATCTCTCAGCACCCACCTTTCCCATGCTCTGCTATACATCTCTCAGCACCCAGCTTTCCCATGCTCTGCTATACATCTCTCAGCACCCAGCTTTCCCATGCTCTGCTATACATCTCTCAGCACCCAGCTTTCCCATGCTCTGCTATACATCTCTCAGCACCCACCTTTCCCATGCTCTGCTATACATCTCTCAGCACCCAGCTTTCCCATGCTCTGCTATACATCTCTCAGCACCCAGCTTTCCCATGCTCTGCTATACATCTCTCAGCACCCAGCTTTCCCATGCTCTGCTGTACATCTCTCAGCACCCAGCTTTCCCATGTTCTGATATACATCTCTCAGCACCCAGCTTTCCCATGTTCTGCTATACATCTCTCAGCACTTAGCTTTCCCATGTTCTGCTATACATCTCTCAGCACCCAGCTTTCCCATGTTCTGCTATACATCTCTCAGCACCCAGCTTTCCCATGTTCTGATATACATCTCTCAGCACCCAGCTTTCCCATGCTCTGCTGTACATCTCTCAGCACCCAGCTTTCCCATGCTCTGCTGTTCATCTCTCAGCACCCAGCTTTCCCATACTCTGATATACATCTCTCAGCACCCAGCTTCCCCATGCTCTGCTGTACATCTCTCAGCACCCAGCTTTCCCATGCTCTGCTACATCTCTCAGCACCCAGCTTTCCCATGCTCTGCTACATCTCTCAGCACCCAGCTTTCCCATGCTCTGCTGTACATCTCTCAGCACCCAGCTTTCCCATGCTCTGCTGTTCATCTCTCAGCACCCAGCTTTCCCATACTCTGATATACATCTCTCAGCACCCAGCTTCCCCATGCTCTGCTGTACATCTCTCAGCACCCAGCTTCCCCATGTTCTGCTATACATCTCTCAGCACCCAGCTTTCCCATGCTCTGCTATACATCTCTCAGCACCCAGCTTTCACATGCTCTGCTATACATCTCTCAGCACCCAGCTTTCCCATGCTCTGCTATACATCTCTCAGCACCCAGCTTTCCCATGCTCTGCTATACATCTCTCAGCACCCAGCTTTCCCATGCTCTGCTGTACATCTCTCAGCACCCAGCTTTCCCATGCTCTGCTATACATCTCTCAGCACCCAGCTTTCCCATGCTCTGCTGTACATTTCTCAGCACCCAGCTTTCCCATGCTCTGCTATACATCTCTCAGCACCCAGCTTTCTCATGCTCTGATATACATCTCTCAGCACCCAGCTTTCCCATGCTCTGCTGTACATCTCTCAGCACCCAGCTTTCCCATGCTCTGCTGTTCATCTCTCAGCACCCAGCTTTCCCATACTCTGATATACATCTCTCAGCACCCAGCTTCCCCATGCTCTGCTGTACATCTCTCAGCACCCAGCTTTCCCATGCTCTGCTACATCTCTCAGCACCCAGCTTTCCCATGCTCTGCTATACATCTCTCAGCACCCAGCTTTCCCATGCTCTGCTGTACATCTCTCAGCACCCAGCTTTCCCATGCTCTGCTATACATCTCTCAGCACCCAGCTTTCCCATGCTCTGCTGTACATCTCTCAGCACCCAGCTTTCCCATGCTCTGCTATACATCTCTCAGCACCCAGCTTTCTCATGCTCTGATATGGGAAAGCTGGGTGCTGAGGGAAAGATGTATGACAGAGCATGGGAAAGCTGGGTGCTGATAGAGGGATTTTAGATCATGGGAAACCTGGGTGCTGTGGGTAAAAGCCAAGTGTCAGCATCATTATCCCGTACCCTAAGTGTTGTGTACATGGAGGGGGGCCCCGGTCCAAAGTTTGCACCAGGGCCCATCAAACTCTAGTTACGCCACTGCTGTCGCATTTACAATTACGAAATTTTGCACAGACACCTCATGTGACCCAGGGAACGTCGTAGACTATGTTTTGACAGGAAAATGTAACCCCGCGCTTTACAGTTACTCTCCAAAAAACATGGCTCCATTAACGTAAATGGAGCCTGGAACTACAGGTTATTAGTAGAAGCTGTGATTGGTTGCTATAGGAACAAAAGACATTCATAGTATAAGAAGCTTATATGTGAGGTAATAAGATGTCGGTGGGGAGATGGATAGCGAAACACAGAGACAGACAGACAGAGAGACAGACAGACAGGGAAAGAGACAGACAGAGACTGACCTGGAAAGAGACTGATGGGGAAAGAGACAGACGGGGAAAGAGACAGATGGGGAAAGAGACAGACAGGGAAAGAGACAGACGGGGAAAGAGACAGACGGGGAAAGAGACAGAGAGACATGTAGACAGGGACAGAGACAGGCAGACAGGGAAGGAGGAGACAGCCAGAGAGACAGACAAAGATAGATGGGGAAAGACACAGACCTTGATAGAGACAGACGGGGAAAGAGACAGAGAAATAGAGACAGACAAGGAAAGAGACAGGCAGACAGGGAAAGAGACAGACAGGAAAAGACAGACAAAGAGACGGGGAGACAGACAGGGAAAGAGACAGACCTGGGAAAGAGACAGACCTAGAAAGAAACAGATGGGGAAAGAAACAGAGAGATAGAGACAGACAAAAAAAGAGACAGACAGGCAGACGAGGAAAGAGACAGACAGGGAAAGAGACAGACGGGGAAAGAGACAGACCTGGAAAGAGACAGACGGAGGACATTACTTGGCCGATTTAGTTAAATCTGTGTGGAATATCTGTGGTGTTGAAATATATGTTGTGAAATGCTTCTATTAGCTTAGATAGATATGTAATTATTAAAAGGCAAAAACTATTTGTTTTGTGTTTTTTGTGTGCAGAATACATCTTTGTTAATACATTCTATTTTGTTAACAGCAGTTGTTAACCCGGGCGAAGCCGGGTAGTACAGCTAGTTCTAAATATACTTAGACTATGTTCACATGCAGCGTTTTTGCAGAATTATTTCTGATGTTTTTTTTATGCAAATTAAATGTTGCTTTTTACAGTACTAGCAAAAGCTATGAGATTTCAGAGGATTTTCAGATTTAAAAAAATAAACCATCTAGAATTAATGGTTTCCAATAGGTGCCGAATAGGTTTCACTGGGGTCTGGGAAATTGTGACTTTTTGACCTCTTATTCACAGGCTCCTAGACATTATGAAAGTGTTGTCATGTATGTTGTACTGTGTGTCTTGTGTTGAGTGGCATTCTATCACAGTACTGACCAAGTTTCTGATGAAACTTTTATATATATATATATACTGTATAAAGTTTCAACAGAAATTTTATTTGTTACAATGTGGAGATAGAGGGAGATGGGATAATATGTTATTGGATTATTGTATTAACCCACAAAAATTCTAAAGTATTAGAATTACTAATTACTAATTACTTTAGGTAATGATTATGTGCCTCAGTTTTTCAACCTTTGCTCCTTTAGTATCCACGTTGTTGTTTTTGGATACTGATTCTTTCCAGTAAATACCTATGCACTTTATTCAGTGGACTGCAGAGCGCTATACACTGATGTGGTCCATATTCAAGTGATCATCATGCTTACCCCCTACCTTTGGCTCGGTGATTGCATGGTGATTTAGGGACTTTGTTTAGTCTTGTGCACTTGCACTTTAGAATTTTTGTGGGTTAATACGATAATCCAATAACATATTATTCCATCTCCCTTTGTCTCCACATCTCAACAAATTTATGATTAGGTTTTGATTGCCATCTGGATTTAATCCATCTGTATTGCTTTGGATTAATTAGGGGTGAAATGGATTAGGAATTGATTCATTACCCACTGTTTCACTACACATCCTGTACTCCCCCTTATTTCTTGTGGTAGATTTTACTCGTGTGATTTTATGCTGTGTGTGTGATCCTCAATACATTTTTGTAAGTTGCACATATACTCCTAGTTTCTCTTGTTCTTTGATGTATTCCTGAGTAGTGCAGACACTGACTCGGCCATACTTGAGCTGACTCCGTGTCCACCCTTAATGGCTCATAAATTGAGAATGTTTTTCATAATATAGATAGATAGATAGATAGATAGATAGATAAAGAGATAGATAGATAGATAGATAGATAGATAGATAGATAGATAGATAGATAGATAGATAGATAAAGAGATAGATAGATAGATAGATAGATAGATAGATAGATAGATATGTTACAGAATGGAAACTCAGTATGAAATGTATACACTTACATGGGGAACATCCAGAACTGTGACATTTGCGTTATTGAAATCTTCTAGCATATGATGTGACAAGTTCCTTCTGTGACTCAGCTGCAAAACAAGAAAGAGGTATTCACTTAAACATATGTAATAAATCAATGTGGTATTCCTAAAGCCCACTTTACACGTTGCAATTAGTTGTACAATCGCATTTGCGATGTGACACGCCCAGGTTGCATACGGGATCTATGAGATTTCACGTTGGTCGTTCATTTGCTGTCACACGAGCGTTAGTAGTCTATGTTAAATTGGTCAATTTTGTGTGCGATCCTTTAGATCATGTGTTCTGTGACGTATGCATTGAGCACCTTTTTTTTTTTTTTATTTATTGACTTGCCAAGCGTGTGTAATGTGGGATGCGTTTTTACTATGTCATCTGCCATTCAGCTCTGCTACATGGCCGCTAACAGCAGACACAGACAGCCGTGTAGCAGAGCTGAATGGCCGATGACAGCAGACACAGAAAGAGCCGCACGATCAGAATGAACTCGGGTGAACTTCACCCGACTTCATTGTCATGCTGCGGCTCTGTCTGTGTCGCGCCCTGATTAGCGGTCACCAGTGAAGACTCACCGGTGACCGCTAATCTCCTGAGTAACTGAAGTTAGCAGCCCTCTCTCATATACTCACCAATCCCCGATCCCCGGCGCTGCACGGCATTCACACTGCTCCGGCGGCTTTTACTGTTTTGAAAAAGCCGGCCGCCCATTAAACAATTTCGTATTCCCTGCTTTCCCCGCCCACCAGCGCCTATGATTGGTTACAGTGAGACACGCCCCCACTCTGAGTGACAGGTGTCACACTGCACCCAATCACAGCAGCCGGTGGGCGTGTCT
This sequence comes from Anomaloglossus baeobatrachus, assembly GCF_048569485.1. Classification (NCBI taxonomy): domain Eukaryota; kingdom Metazoa; phylum Chordata; class Amphibia; order Anura; family Aromobatidae; genus Anomaloglossus; species Anomaloglossus baeobatrachus. The sequence continues at coordinate 662,292,007 of NC_134354.1, forward strand.
ATACTGTGTAGTGAAATAAATAATTAAATAATTAAAAAAAACGGCGTGCGGTTCCCCCCATTTTTAAAACCAGCCAGATAAAGCCATACGGCTGAAGGCTGGTATTCTCAGGATGGGGAGCTCCACGTTATGGGGAGCCCCCCACCCTAACAATATCAGCCAACAGCCGCCCAGAATTGCCGCATACATAATATGCGACAGTTCTGGGACTGTACCCGGCTCTTCCCGATTTACCCTGGTGCGTTGGCAAATCGGGGTAATAAGGAGTTATTGGCAGCCCATAGCTGCCAATAAGTCCTAGATTAATCATGTCAGGCGTCTATGAGACACCCTCCATGATTAATCTGTAAGTTACAGTAAATAAACACACACACCCGAAAAAATCCTTTATTAGAAATAAAAACACACACATATACCCTGGTTCACCACTTTAATCTGCCCCAAAAAGCCCTCCTTATCCGGCGTAATCCAGGATGATCCAGCGTCGCTTCCACCGCAGCTGCATGGAGGTGACCGGAGCTGCAGCAGACACAACCGCTCCGGTCACCTCCATGCAGCAAATGAACACAGCCGTGCGATCAGCTGCTGTCACTGAGGTTACCCGCGGCCACCGCTGCATCCACCGGTGGCCGCGGGTAACCTCAGTGACAGCAGCTGATCGCACGGCTGTGTTCATTTGCTGCATGGAGGTGACCGGAGCGGCTGTGTCTGCTGCAGCTCCGGTCACCTCCATGCAGCTGCGGTGGAAGCGACGCTGGATCATCCTGGATTACGCCGGACAAGGAGGGCTTTTTGGGGCAGATTAAAGTGGTGAACCAGGGTATATGTGTGTGTTTTTATTTCTAATAAAGGATTTTTTCGGGTGTGTGTGTTTATTTACTGTAACTTACAGATTAATCATGGAGGGTGTCTCATAGACGCCTGACATGATTAATCTAGGACTTATTGGCAGCTATGGGCTGCCAATAACTCCTTATTACCCCGATTTGCCAACGCACCAGGGTAAATCGGGAAGAGCCGGGTACAGTCCCAGAACTGTCGCATATTATGTATGCGGCAATTCTGGGCGGCTGTTGGCTGATATTGTTAGGGTGGGGGGCTCCCCATAACGTGGAGCTCCCCATCCTGAGAATACCAGCCTTCAGCCGTATGGCTTTATCTGGCTGGTTTTAAAAATGGGGGGAACCGCACGCCGTTTTTTTTAATTATTTAATTATTTATTTCACTACACAGTATAGACACGCCCACCGGCTGCTGTGATTGGGTGCAGTGTGACACCTGTCACTCAGAGTGGGGGCGTGTCTCACTGTAACCAATCATAGGCGCTGGTGGGCGGGGAAAGCAGGGAATACGAAATTGTTTAATGGGCGGCCGGCTTTTTCAAAACAGTAAAAGCCGCCGGAGCAGTGTGAATGCCGTGCAGCGCCAGGGATCGGGGATCGGTGAGTATATGAGAGAGGGGGATAGACTGACATGGACTGAGAGTGAGGGACAGAGATAGTGACGGACTGACAGAGATTAGTGCATGACAGACATTGTGAGGCGCTTCAGAACGCAGCTTTTCAGCTGCGCTCTGAAGCAGACCTTTTTGAAGCTGCGGTGCAGAGCGCACACCTGCGCACATAGCATCAGACACCAAAATCGTATGAGGGATGTCACACGTTACAATTGACTAGGTTCGTGCAACAAAACGCTCAATTCTAGAGAATGATACGATGTGTTTGCGATCAACGGTTTTGCGTTCAATCCTGATCGCATGTAGCTGTCACACGCAGATACCTCACAAACGATGCCGGATGTGCGTCACTTACAACTTGACCCCAACGACGGATTGTGAGATATATTGAAGCGTGTGTAGCGGGCTTTAGGGACTCGATTGTCACGTACAAACTTGGGGAAGGTCCGGCACACGGCAAGACACAGAACAAACAAGGGGTTCACCCCAACAAACAAGGGGAACACTGGGGACACTTAAACAATGGTGGGCCTTGATAGTAGGGAGGGGGATGATGGGATACCTCCTGTACTCACCTGCAGCTGCACCCTGCACTCCCAGCAAGCCCTATACAAGTTCCGCACCTGATGCCGGGCAGGATACCTAAAACCCTAGGGAGCCCTGCGATAACCCTGGATAGTGAGTTGGTAGGTGAGGATCGCTAGTCCCACTGCTGCACTAAAACAACATGAAGGGAAGGTACGACAGACAGGGGAAACAACAAAAGGATAAAGCCTAACTTCATGACTGCAGTAAGACATCAGGACTGCAGCCTACACCGAGTCACATAACAAAGGGCTCAGCAGCTCCTTCTACCTCCAGGCTTAGCTTCAGAATAATCAGCAACCTCTACTGGAAGATGTGACCATATACACTACAGTTCAAAAGTTTAGGGTCGCTTAGACATTTCCTTTTTTTTTAAAGAAAAGCACATTTTTTTCAATGAAGCTAACAATAAATTAAACAGAAATACACTCTATACATTGTTACTGGGGTAAATGACTATTCTAGCTGCAAATGTCTGGTTTTTAATGCAATATCTACATAGGTGTATAGAGGCCCATTTCCAACAACCACCACTCCAGTGTTCTAATGTGTTTGCTAACTATGTTTGAAGGCTAATGGATGTTTAGAAATCCCTTGACAACCCTTGTGCAAGTATGTAAGTACAACTGAAAACAGTTTTAGTGATTAGAGAAGCTATAAAACTGACCTTCCTTTGAGCTAGTTGAGAATCTGGAGCATTACATTTGTTGGTTCCATTAAACACTCAAAATGGCCAGAAAAAGAGAACTTTCATGTGAAACTAGACAGTTGATTCTTGTTCTTAGAAATGAAGGATATTCCATGCGAGAAATTGCCAAGAAACTGAAGATTTCCTACAACGGTGTTTACTACTCCCTTCAGAGGAGAGCACAAACAGGCTCTAACCAGAGTAGAAAGAGAAGTGGGAGGCCCCGCTGCACAACTGAACAAGACAAGTACATCAGAGTCTCTAGTTTGAAAAATTGATGCTTCAGAGGTCCTCAACTGGCAGCTTCATTAAATAGTACCCGCAAAACACCAGTGTCAACGTCTACAGTGAAGAGGCGACTCCGGCAGGCTGGCCTTTAGGGCAGAGTGGCAAAGAAAAACCCATATCTGAGACTGGTTAATAAAAGGAAAAGATTAATATGGGCAAAAGAACACAGACATTGGACAGCGGTATATTGGAAAAAAGTGTTATGAACAGACGAATCAAAGTTTGAGGTGTTTGGATCACACAGAAGAACATTTGTGAGACGCAGAACTGAAAAGATGCTGGAAGACTCCCTGACACCATCTGTATAGCATTTCAAGTAAAAGTCATTATTCCTAACCTAGTCAATGTCTGGACTATATTTTCTATTCATTATGCAACTCACTTGATAAATAAAAGTATTTTTTATGAAAAAGACAAAATTGTCTGGGTGACTCAAAACTTTTGAACTGTAGTGTGTGTCTGTGTGTGTGTGTGTGTGTGTGTGTGTGTGTGTGTGTGTGTGTGTGTGTATATATATATATATATATATATATATATATATATATATTATATATATATATATTATATATATATATATATATATATATATATATATATATATATATATATATATATATTATATATATATATATATGTCGCGGGCAGAGGAGGGGACGCCGCGCTCTCCCACTGCTCGGGTCCGGCTGGCACTGCGGCCTGCTGCTGCTGCTCGGTGGCTCGAGCGATGGGCCAGATCCCGGGGACTCGAGCGACGCTCCTCGCCCGTGAGTGAAAGGGGATTGGTTGTGGGGATAGTTTATTGTCCGTGACGCCACCCACGGCTGTGGTGATTGAGTGGACACCACCGCTGCTCTGTTTGGGGAGCCCGGGAGTGATGGTACGGAGCAGCCAGTTGTTGATTTGCCCCTCCGTGGGTAGGGGTCTTGGTGCTCCCGGGGCCCGGTGATGGGATTGGGATGGTGGACAGGCGGGGATGGGGCCTGTGGAGGTGCAGGGGCGCAGGGACAGCGCTGTGCCGCATGGCACGGAGGTACTCACTCAGCCAGTAAACACGACACAGTTCTCGGTAAACAAACGGCTGGTTGGACGGGTCACTCGGACGGTTCACGGTGCTGATGTTCCCTGCAGATAGCGGTGACGGTCTCTTCCCTGCACCTATGTAAAGTCTCTTGGTAGTGATGGGTCCCCACCGGTTACCCACTCCTCGGCTTCAAGCTGGGCCGAAGGAGCTCTACTTTGCCCGCAGGCGCTGGCCCTGGGAAACTGGTGCCCTGGCGGTGGCGGTGTCTCCCCTTCACGGTCGGGCTGTTGCCTTCAATCGGGACTTGGTTGTTAGGAGACAGAGGTCCCCTTCACTGACGGATTTGGCAAATTATGGCGACTCCTAGCCTTGCCGGGATCCGAAAGGCCCCTGCCCTGGTGCTGACTGTTCTTCGTATACTGCTCCGGTACCGCCGGGTCACCACCCGTCCGCGGTCCTTCCAGCAACCTCCGAGCAGTCCCCCTGCAGACTATCACCGCCGTCTGCTGACCTTGCTGTCACAGTCCGGGGCACACACCCGGACCAACTTCAGGCTTTACTACTCTCACTTTTCTGTCACTTCGGCTTCTCTCCTTAGCTCCTTTACCACTTCCTTCTACTTCCTCCTCCTAAACTGCACTGCCTGGTTCTCCCGCCTCCAGGGCTGTGAACTCCTCGGTGGGCGGAGCCAACCGCCTGGCCCACCCCCTGGTGTGGACATCAGCCCCTGGAGGAAGGCAACAAGGATTTTGGGTTAGCTTGGATGTACCTGCAGGGAATGTGGGGTGCATGTGGTGTTGTGACCTGTGACCCCTGGCTTGCCCAGGGCGTCACATATATATATATATATATATATATATATATATATATATATATATATATATATATTGTGAGACTGTGACCGGGGTTATATCTATGACGGCCGGTATGTCTCGCCCCGGTTGTGCTCACTCCATGATAGGAAGTAAATCCACTACAGGGTTAATGCTGTTTCCCTACAGGCTTAAGGAAGGGTTAAATGGAAACAGGAAGGAGGGCAGGTGTGCCGGGTGTGAGGGAGTGATCACATCTCCCTGAGTTCTCTGCCGGAAAGGCACATATGTACTATTGTGGACTTTTTCTTTGGAATAAACCGTGTGCTGTGAACCTTGGTGCCTGGATCCCGTGTCTTCTGCAGCGCAGCCGACGACGCTACCTCACATATGGTGAAGAATGCGGGCATGACAGCCGGTGAGGTGTAGCATCCATCCCTGGTGACCCAGCTGCGCATGTCCTGGATTCGAGCGGCTATACTACAGCCCAAACCCGGCGACGCCATGGAGGACATAATAAAGCATTTGGCTCAGGCTAATGCACAGCAGCAACAGGCTAATGCCCAGCAGCAACAGGCTAATGCACAGCAGCAACAGACCAATGCACACCTGCTCCAATCCTTGCAAGTGCAGGAAAAAAAATTCCAAGAACAGATGGAGCAGGCCAATGCACGTCAGCAGCAAGCCTTGCAATTGCAGGAAAAAAGGCACCAAGAACAGATGGTTCTCCTGGCCAAGTCGATCCGTGCCGGACCGGCACAAACAACCCCGGGACCGGGTGACAACGGCAGCGTCCGGAAAGTGGTGAGACAAGCGTTGCAAAAGATGACCCCGGGTGATGATGTGGAAGCGTTCCTGGCGGTGTTTGAACGGGTGGCCGAACGGGAAAAGCTGCCGACCCCGCAGTGGGCTGAGGTATTGTCACCCTATCTGACGGGGGAACCCCAAAAAGCATACCTGGACCTCTGTACCGAGGACGCCATTGACTATGTGACCCTGAAAGCCGAAATACTGGCTCGGTTGGGCGTGAATACCTATGTACGGGCTCAGCGGGTAAATCAGTGGTTCTTTGAGGAAGCCAAACCCGTACGCTCCCAGGCCTATGACTTGTTACATCTTGTAAAAAAGTGGTGGCAGCCTGACACTCTGAGCCCGGCGCAAATGGTGGAAAGGGTAGTAGTGGATCGTTTTGTGCGCACTTTACCCGTCACCATTCAACGGTGGGTCGGACAGGGTGACCCGAGTACCCTGGACCAATTAGTGTCCCTGGTAGAGTGGCATGTGGCTACGCAGGACTTGATACTGAGACTTTGCGTACCGCCCGTCGGTCCGGCCCCTCCAAGCCTAGGGCCAAGGACCCACCGCTGACACCGGTGCGGGAGTCCGCTACCGTCCCGTCTGAAGCCGCACCCTCCATCCCTGAGGTCCGGAAAACTATGTACCCTAAACGACAACTCGTCAAGGGGGTGTCCTTCCCTATTAGATGTTGGCGGTGCCAGCGGGTGGGACATATGGAAGCCCAGTGTCCACTCACCACGGAGCCCATGGATTGTGGGGTTACCCGGCGGGGTTCAATGTATGCTCAGGTGGTGTGTACCGCTGACCTGGTCTACCCAGAGACTGAGCCCCACTTGTGCCAAATTCAGGTGAATGGATGTCCGGTTACAGGCTTGTTGGATTCTGGAAGCTTAGTGACCCTTGTGCGATCAACCCTAAGGGCTAAAGTAAAGGCCACAGGACGTACCGTGGGGGTGGTTTGCATACATGGGGACCGCCGAGACTATCCCACGGGGATAGTCACCATCACAGCACCTTGCGGTCAGGTGCAACATGAGGTGGGACTTATTAATACTCTTCCCTATGATGTGATCCTAGGAAGGGATCTGCCCTATTTTTGGACTTTATGGAAGGGACCTCCTAAGTCCCCTCAGATATTGGTCAGTCCGGGACCTGAGCCCTACAATCCTGAATCCGGGACGCCTGCCGTAGGGGTCCCCATGATAGGGACAGGATGTGAACCTGATAGGTCGCCCCTAGAGGTATTGGCAGGAGAGGCTGAGACGGTCGAGCCCATCCCGGAGTTGGAGGCGTCCCCAGATACGTTTGGGACAGCCCAACTCCAGGACCCTACATTAATACATGCCCGGAGTCGGGTGACAGTAGTTGACGGGGTGGCACAGCTGCCTGGTGCCCAGGTAAGATACCCCCATTTCGCTCTTAAGCAGGATTTACTCTACCGGGTAGATGAAATACGGGGCGTAGGGGTAGAGCAGTTGGTGGTGCCCCAGCCGTATCGCCGGCGGGTCCTCGACTTGGCTCATAAACACCTGATGAGTGGTCACCTAGGGGTCAAGAAAACGCAGGAGCGAATATTTCAAAGGTTCTATTGGCCCGGGGTCTTTGGGGAGGTAAAACGGTTCTGCGAAACCTGCCCGGAGTGTCAGCTTACCGCACCCCTGACCCACTTTCGCAGTCCGTTGGTACCGTTACCCATTATAGAAGTCCCTTTTGAACGGATAGGGATGGATCTGGTGGGGCCCCTCGTAAAGTCTGCTCGAGGGCACCAGCATATCCTAGTGATCGTTGACTATGCCACCCGGTATCCAGAGGCGATACCTCTCAGACATACTGCCGCCAAGCTTATAGCTCGGGAGTTGTTTGCTGTGTTCTGCCGGGTGGGGTTGCCCAAGGAGATCCTTACGGATCAGGGGACCCCATTCATGTCTAAAGTGACCAAAGAGCTATGCCGGCTACTCCAGATCAAGCAGTTGCGTACGTCTGTGTATCATCCTCAGACGGATGGTTTAGTGGAACGATTCAATAAAACCCTGAAAACCATGCTCAAAAGGGTGATTTCCAAAGACGGGAAAGACTGGGATATGATGCTTCCCTATTTGATGTTTGCCATACGAGAGGTGCCACAGGCATGCACGGGGTTTTCGCCTTTTGAATTGTTATACGGGCGACCTCCCCGGGGATTGTTGGACCTGGCAAAAGAAACCAGGGAGCAGGAGCCCACCCCCCATAAAAGTGTGATTGAACACATTTTGGGTATGCAGAACCGCATAAGCGCGGTCATGCCAATTGTGAAGGAGCATTTACAGGAGGCTCAGGCCGCGCAAAGCAGCCGCTACAATAGACAAGCCACCGTGCGGACCTTTAATCCCGGGGATCGGGTGTTGGTATTGATTCCCACGGCGGAGAGTAAATTCCTGGCTCAGTGGCAAGGCCCCTACGAGATAAAGGAAAGAGTCGGGGTGGTTAACTATAAAGTATTGCAGCCCGGTAGGCGGAAACCTGAACAAATATACCATGTCAACCTATTAAAACCTTGGCAGGAACGGGAAAGCCTGATGGCTGTTTTTTCCCCACCTCCCTCCTCTTCGGGTCGTTCACATCCGGCTCCAGCGACCTCCGGAGAGGACGAACCGGAAGTAAGGATTGGAGAAGCCCTCACCAAGACACAGAGGCGAGAGGCCAGACGGTTGGTTCAGCAGAACCCCGATGTCTTCTCCGAGCTGCCCGGTAGGACCAGTCTGATACGACATGATATTGTCACCGAGCCCCACCTGAAGGTACGCCTGAAGTCATACCGAGTACCGGAGGCTCGACGACAAGCCATATCGGAGGAAGTAAAGACAATGTTACGCCTGGGGGTCATCGAAAAATCCCGGAGTGAATGGGCTAGTCCGATTGTCCTAATACCAAAACCCGATGGCTCCTTAAGGTTCTGCAATGACTTTAGGAGATTGAACGAAATATCCAAGTTTGATCTCTACCCCATGCCCCGGGTGGATGAGCTGATTGATAGGCTGGGACAGGCGCGATATTTTACCACGCTCGACCTGACCAAGGGGTACTGGCAGGTGCCACTAACGGAGTCCGCCAAGGAGAAAACCGCTTTTGTTACGCCGGAGGGTCTCTTCCACTATGTTGTCTTGCCTTTTGGGTTACATGGCGCTCCGGCCACGTTCCAGAGGTTGATGGACTTAGTGCTGGAACCCCACCAGGCGTATGCCTCAGCGTACCTTGATGACATCATTATTTACAGCTCCGATTGGCAGACCCACTTGGAACAGGTACAAGCGGTGGTGGACGCGCTTCGAACAGCCGGATTGACAGCCAATCCCAAGAAATGTGCGTTGGGACTCACGGAAGCCCGCTACTTGGGCTACGTAATAGGCCAAGGAGTGATTAAGCCCCAAGTTAACAAGGTTGAGGCGATCCAGAAGTGGCCTAGACCCCTGACCACGAAGCAGGTTAGGGCCTTCCTGGGTATCGTGGGGTACTACAGGAGGTTTGTAAAAGATTTTGCGGGACTATCAGCCCCCTTGACGGACCTTCTCAAAGGCAAGAAGTCCGTCATGGTGCGCTGGACTCCGCAGGCCGAGGACTCCTTCCGGGCCCTGAAGGGGGTCATGTGCGGACAGCCCGTTCTTGTAAACCCTGATTTCCGGAAGGAGTTCATAGTACAGACTGACGCCTCGGAGGTCGGCCTGGGGGCAGTGCTGTCTCAGGTGGTTCAGGGGGAGGAACACCCCGTCACCTTCTTAAGTAGGAAGCTCACCCCTCCCGAGCGGAATTATAGCGTAGTGGAGAAGGAGTGCCTGGCGATCAAGTGGGCCTTGGAGTCCCTACGCTATTACCTGCTGGGACGGCAGTTTCGCTTGGTGACGGATCACTCTCCACTGGTCTGGATGAGGTCCGCCAAGGAACGGAATGCCCGGGTTACCCGGTGGTTCCTTTCTCTGCAGAACTTCCGGTTTACGGTTGAACACCGGGCCGGTAGGTTGCAGGGCAACGCCGATGCCTTGTCCCGCGGCCCGTGTTTGATGGCAGGAGTTCAACCCCGCTCGCTTGAACTGAGGGGGGGGTATGTGAGACTGTGACCGGGGTTATCTATGACGGCCGGTATGTCTCGCCCCGGTTGTGCTCACTCCATGATAGGAAGTAAATCCACTACAGGGTTAATGCTGTTTCCCTACAGGCTTAAGGAAGGGTTAAATGGAAACAGGAAGGAGGGCAGGTGTGCCGTGTGTGAGGGAGTGATCACATCTCCCTGAGTTCTCTGCCGGAAAGGCACATATGTACTATTGTGGACTTTTTCTTTGGAATAAACCGTGTGCTGTGAACCTTGGTGCCTGGATCCCGTGTCTTCTGCAGCGCAGCCGACGACGCTACCTCACAATATATATTTATTCATTTTTAATCATTGACCACACACTGTTGACCAATGGCCACATAATGCTATATAGGTGCAGAATTATGGGGATGCATTATGATATATGGAGGATTGTGAGGTGCATTATAATATATGGAGGACTATGGGGGGCATTATACCATATGGAAGGCAATGTGGGGTCCATTATACTATATAAAGGACTATATGGGAAGCATTTTACCATATGGCGAACTATGGGGCGTGCATAATACTGTAGGAAGGGCTGTGTGGGGCCAATTATACTATATAAAAGGCTATGTGAAGGCCATTGTAATATTCAGAGGGCTATGAAGAGCTTTTATACTTTATGGAGGGCTATTTGAGGGCCATTATAATTTATGCAAGAAATTATACAGTGTGAAGTATTGTGTGGGATCCATCAAACTGTATGGAGGGCTGTGTGGGGGCCATTATACTGTATGTAGGCCCATTACATTGTATGGAGGGCTGTGTTGGGGTCACAGTTGGGGATTAGACTGTGTTGGGGCCACTATACTTTGCTGGGGTAGTTGAGGGTGGATACAGTAGGGTCATTATACTGTGCATGTGGAGGGTATGGTGGAGGAATTCATTGTGGGGGCATTATACAGTATTTGTGGGGTACTTTTGCTTACATCATACTTTATGGCCACAATGAAAGGGAAATCTAGGGGCTTCAATAGTAGGAAAATTAGTTTCTACGGGCTACAAAGTTATGAGATATGTTCTTATGTGACCCAGCCGAATATTAATTAATTATTTTTTTTGGGGGGGGGGGCAATTAGAACTTCTGCTAGGGTGCCCCATGATTTCTATATACGCAACTAAATATATTAGTTTTTCTGACCATAAAGCTGATGAAAAACTCATCATTGTAATTACACTTTTACAACCATTCATGTAAATTAAAAAAAAATCAAGCAACTTAGAAACAGAGTAACATGTCAATAAATGTAAATATAATGTAAGAATAACAATATGTATAAAGTATTAGTTTGTAAGTTTACCCTCGGCCTTTGTGAATGGGAGAGGACCATAGACCTGGTATAGGTGAGTGCTCGCTTCTCTGCGTCACTGCCTGGACTGCTCAAACTGGTGCAAGAAGATGAAAGACTGTCGATGGAGGAAATAAAATGGTCCTCGGAGTCACCGATCTGCAATACACAAAATACAGAAACCTTTCTGTAACATGATATACCATATATAACAATTGGAACATACTGTAAAAACAATATACGGTTGATATAAGAACCAGATGAACTACTTTCCAGTTTCAGTGATTAGATGTCAGTACGGGTGTAGGATATCTACAATGATACATCGATGGGTATCTTCACTCCAGGCTGCAAATAATACCAGGGATACATTTCAGTCATCTTCTTTTGATGTAAAACAATATGTTTTTTTTAGTGTACGGGGTATTGTATTTTTTTATTCTGTTTTAAAGGATTTTTAAAAAGTAACAATATGAAAAGTGTCTTTTTGGGTTTTGTAACAGCAACTATTACTTTAGGTATCATATCATGTTTACTTCTTATATCCTATTCCTTTCTCTATAGGATCGTGCTACCAACTGTTAGGGGCACTTTGCACACTACGACATTGCAGGTGCGATGTCGGTGGGGTTAAATTGAAAGTGACGCACATCCGGCGTCGCAGGCGATATCGTAGTGTGTAAAGCCTTTTTGATACGATTAACGAGCGCAAAATCGTCGTAATTGTATCATCGGTGTAGCGTCTGTCATTTCCATAATTTGGAAATGACCGATGTTACGATGTTGTTCGTCGCTCCAGCAGCATCACGCATCGCTGTGTGTGAAGCCGCAGGAGCGAGGAACATCTCCTACCTGCGTCCTGCGGCTCACGCCAGCTATGCGGAAGGAAGGAGGTGGGCGGGATGTTTACGTCCCGCTCATCTCCGCCCCTCCGCTACTATTGGCCGCCTGGCGTGTGACGTCGCTATGACGCCGCATGACCCGCCCCCTTAATAAGGAGGCGGGTCGCCGGCCAGAGCGACGTCGCAGGGCAGGTGAGTGCATGTGAAGCTGGCGTAGCAATAATGTTTTCTACGCCAGCTATCACCATGATATCGCAGCTGTGACGGGGGCGGGGACTATCTCGCTCGGCATCGCAAGCATCAACTTGCGATGTCGTAGTGTGCAAAGTGCCCCTAAGTCTTGACTGCAGCCTCGTTCCACACTCAATTTGACCTCGCGCACATCTGCGTGTAATAAATCTGTTCGATCTTCATCCAAAAAAGTGGGACGAGTCAAATCCGTTTGCTACAGAATGGTAACGTATCCATAAAAATCGGGTGGGATAAAGGTGGTGTGACATCGGCTATTTTTCTCCCACCCATAGACTTGCATTGGCAAGTTCGACCGTTTTGCACAACTATACGCAGAATGCTGCAATTTTTTACTCAGGCTGAAGAAAAAAAAATAGCAGATCAGCACTGCCCCATTGAATAACATGTTTTGCGAGTGCAATCTGATTTTTATAATATTTATACGAAGATAGGAGCAAATCTTAAAGGGACCCTGACATACTGTATGATTCATACTGCCAAAACCATGGCACATCGCTGGAACCAGGGCCTCAGCCCCTATATCTTGCCTAGCAAAAACCTGCTGACAGATTCCCTTTAAGCACGGCAAACTATCCACATATTCCCAGATTGTGTCTGATCATATCACCATTAACCGCTGATTTATAAACATTTCAAACAAAGTAAAAGAATTGTACATAATATTGAGTAATAAAGTAACAAGGGGCAAGGTACAGATGAAATCTGTTTATGTTGGTTTACAGCTTGATTTGTGTAAATGTCTCTAAATCATTATCAGGTGCATACGTGTACGCAGAATGGTGACATCTGCAGGGGAGAATACAACATAAATCTGCGTCTAGATGCATAAATGACATTTCACCCTAATGATTAATATTATTGTGATGAGATAAAGCAGTGGAAATAATACATCCTAGGCCACTTTTACACATCCACACACATTTTGCACGATCCACGGTGAAGGTGCGTATGTGTGTGCGTGTGCTCAGCGTGTGCTGTCAGTGTGCTATCCGTGTTACATCCGCATAGCACCTGGACAACATGAACTTCTATACTTACCTGTGCATGGTGCTGCTGTGTCCAGCGTTGCTGCTGCTTCCGGTCCTTGGTGCAGTGCATATGCAATGAGCATAATGAGCGGGGGTCGGAAGCAAGTGACAGCAGCAGCAGTGCGAAGACAGCAGTGCTGGAGACATCAGCAGTGGAGACAGGTGAGTATAGTAAAGCATTTTATTTCACAGACACGTGTTTTCTCCGGTATGTGTCACACGGATATCACATGGAGCACATCAGTGTGCGGACCGTGTGACATCCGTGCTAACGGAGAAAAACGGACATGTCTACGTGTGGAGCACACGGACACACGTATGCTCCACAAGGACACACAATCTGTGTGAAAACACACTTGTGTGCGCAAACCCATTGATTTTATTGGGTCTACGTGTGCCCATGTCTCCGGACGTCACACGTACCGGAAACACGGACGTATGATGGAGGCCTTAGGCCGGGGTCAGACGAACTTACAGCATCCAATGTGATCTGCTAATGACACTTGGCTCTAACTCTGCTGTGAGCTTGAGCCGAGTGTCACTCACTGTGATGTGATTCTATGGCATGCGTGAGTCGGATCACAGATGCCTAGAAGATGGAAAGATTACTTTCTCCACCTTCTCCATTGCCTGTCTCTGTCTATATCAGGTGTCAACCGACTTCAGTCCAATGTTTCACACTTGAATTACAACTTACCTTATACTTCAGAGCAGCATTCACAATTTTACAGGCTTCAGAGCTGAAATCTCCATTTATTACTAATTATATTAGTATCTGCACAGAGCTTAGTCTTCTAGTTTATATACTATATAATCTATATTAGAAAAAATGATCTGTACCCCTACATTACAGGATGTCCGCTATACTATTAGTTAGTGCGTCTACCTAGAAGCTTGTCAAGTGTTTCCAACGATAAATCAGCAGAATTGTGAACATAGCTCAGGAGTATAGCGCATAGTGAACCTGTCATAGTTTGGCTTCATGCAAAAGTCTACAGTTAAGGATCCGTGTCATAAATATACAATATACAAAAGACATGGACACAGAAGCTGTCTGTGATTGACAGCTGGCTTTATGTGGCAAGAGCAGAGATTAGAGATAACGCTGATCTCGGCTGTTTAACCTTTTAGTTGGTGAATAGTGACTTTGGCATCAACACGATCCAAAGAAAGGGATAGGGCTCCATGTGTCCTGCCATGGCCAGAGCAGGTGATCAATAGTTAAACACAGCACCCAGACTCTTAAGAAAAACCCGCCCCATTGCTGCGCTTGTCAGTTTCATGCTGGAAGGCAATAATTCATTATAATACAGAGAAATTCCATGCATTGTTGGTTAAATGTTAAATTAAAATGGAAAAGTCCCTTAAAGAGACAAAAATTTTGAGGAGTGTCATCATGCAGTTTAGTTTTGTTTTTTCTTAATGATAGGTGCTATATAAAGTGTGGGTCAATGAGGGGAGGAAGGGGGCAGGGGAAAATGGAATCCAGCACCAAAAATTGTTTTATATAAAAATCAAAAATTTATTGAGACATATAAGTTAAAAATATGCAAACCGCAAAGGGGGGGAAAGGGGTATCATAGTATCCTTACGCATTTCGGACAACAGGAGGTTAAAAACATGTCCTTATTCATAGGTAAACAAGACAGATCAATGCAGCAAGCTTTAATAGCTGATCATCAAGGTTGAAACATGAGAACGAGGCAAAACAATTTCTACTCCTCCCGATTTTGCCTCGTTCTCATGTTTCAACCTTGATGAACAGCTATTAAAGCTTGCTGCATTGATCTGTCTTGTTTACCTATGAATAAGGACATGTTTTTAACCTCCTGTCCGAAACGCGTAAGGATACTATGATACCACTTTCCCCCCCTTTGCGGTTTTCATATTTTTAACTTATATGTCTCAATAAATTTTTAATTTTTATATAAAACAATTTTTGGTGCTGGATTCCATTTTCCCCTGCCCCCTTCCTCCCCTCATTGACTCACTATTGATTCCAGACTGGGCTATGCTGGAGGATCCGTGCACCGCAAATTTTTCCGGGGACCATACATCCTGGTAAGCTGAAAATACTTTTTTCTGCTATATAAAGTGTGCAGCAGATTACGGGGGCTCTTTAAATGATGTCTGATAAATATGTTTAAAAAAAGTCAGACAAAATAAAGAATAAACATTTTTTTCTATAAAATCAGTAATTATTGAACAAAAGTGATCAAGCATAAAAAAATGACAATGTTGTTTATTTTTGCAATCACTCCAAAAATGTTTTTAAAAGTTAAACACTAAGATATACAGTATTTTCCCCCGAAATGATGCAATTAAATTATACAACTTGTCTGGCAAAAAAAACAGCCCTTCATGTAAGGGGTACTTTGCACGCTGCAACATCGCAAGCCGATGCTGCGATGTCGAGCGCAATAGTCCCTGCCCCCGTCGCAGCAGCGATATCTTGTGATAGCTGGCGTAGCGAAAATTATCGCTACGCCAGCTTCACATGCACTCACCTGCCCTGCGACGTCGCTCTGGCCGGCGACCCGCCTCCTTCCTAAGGGAGCGGGTCGTGCGGCGTCACAGCGACATCACACGGCAGGCGGCCAATAGCAGCGGAGGGGCAGAGATGAGCAGGATGTAAACATCCCGCCCACCTCCTTCCTTCCGCATTGCAGCCGGGACGCAGGTAGGAGATGTTCCTCGCTCCTGCGGCTTCATACACAGCGATGTGTGCTGCCACAGGAACGAGGAACTACATCGTACCTGTCGCTGCACTGGCATTATGGAAATGTCAGACCCTACACCGATGATACGATAACGACACTTTTGCACTCGTTAATCGTATCAAAAAGGATTTGCACACTACGATATCGACTGCGGCATGACCATTGAGGAAGGATTCTCCAGTCGTGCTGTATGTGTGTTACCCACCAATACCATCTGTAAATAATACACGAACTGCATGTGACTTGGTTTAAAATTGGCCACAGCAGCCTTTATTACCTATTATTTACATACTAACACAAGGGGGCGCCGTCCAACGGGCGACCCCAACAAATAACAATAGGTAACACAGTAACCAATACAGTAAATATACAACCCTGGGTAGGCCCAGTCCAGGAACCACTTCTCACTCCAGTATCCCTGGCCGCAACACACCGACCCAGAGATGAGGTATTAATCACCTACGGATTAACCCCCCAACTTTGCAGAACCCCGTGCCTGCAACATCCCGGAACCTGGAGCCACCATACCAAGATGGTGTCTCTCTGTCCAGTTACCATTGCCTTCAACCGCCTCTGGACCAGACCTACCCCCCGCTGCTGTGACAAAGAAACAACCCAGACAAAATTCCCCTCGGTATTAAACACAAGGGAGGGTGGGCGGGGATCGTTCCATATCCGGAAGTCAAGAGAGAGGGGGTAAGTCAAAGTCCTTTACTTACACCCTTCAACTGCCCCACCTCTTCCTCCAGGGAACTCCTCCTACCCACCAATCCCTCTATTCTGCCTTATAAACAAACCATTCCTGTTTCCATTAACCCCATCACTCCTTCCCTTCCCTCTAGTCATGTCGCCCCTCCACCCTATGGGTTCCATGGCTTTCTTGACCATTGAGGAAGGATTCTCCAGTCGTGCTGTATGTGTGTTACCCACCAATACCATCTGTAAATAATACACGAACTGCATGTGACTTGGTTTAAAATTGGCCACAGCAGCCTTTATTACCTATTATTTACATACTAACACAAGGGGGCGCCGTCCAACGGGCGACCCCAACAAATAACAATAGGTAACACAGTAACCAATACAGTAAATATACAACCCTGGGTAGGCCCAGTCCAGGAACCACTTCTCACTCCAGTATCCCTGGCCGCAACACACCGACCCAGAGATGAGGTATTAATCACCTACGGATTAACCCCCCAACTTTGCAGAACCCCGTGCCTGCAACATCCCGGAACCTGGAGCCACCATACCAAGATGGTGTCTCTCTGTCCAGTTACCATTGCCTTCAACCGCCTCTGGACCAGACCTAACCCCCGCCACAGGACAGGGCACGTGACTCCTTACGTGGCCTGGACCCGCCACACACCAAAAGATTGTACCACACCTCCACGCAATCACAGCGTCCACAAAACAGCACCAATAACGTTAAGATACACCCCCATCGCATCTCCAAAACCACCAGTTCAGCGTCACCAACTTTGGCGCCGCCCCCAATAAGGCTCGATTGATACTGCCTACCGCACGAGCCCCACGCCATTCCAACCTGGTCACACTATCAAAACTACCCCACGCTTAAGCCCGGGTATGTCTTCCACAATGCAACAAACCAACAACAATTTTTTTTTTTTTTTTTTTAAACATTCATAAATAACTTCTCGAGGTACCAAATCGCTGCCTCCCACTTACTGGACCAGTACCATCGACCCGTCCAGACCCAACTGGCAAAATTCGGGCGAGCCTCAGACCCCCGAGGCCCCGAGAACCAACGAATGCCCAAATATCCAAATGAGGCACACCCTCACCACAAAACCCAGAGGTTATAAACCCACAGATAACACCAACCTGTTACACCAACCCATTCCACTCCCAAAATTACTCAAACGCCCCCATTGGCCTTAACCCGATAACAACTGAGGCCAAACGTAACGCCGACAAACGAGAGGACTCCCACCTCCCAATACTTTTCACAACCCCTTTTCTGAGACCACCGAGGGGCCTCCGTGGCAGCCCAATCCAGAAGGAATACGACCCGTAGTATTCCGGGCGCCCACCCCCGCCACTTGCAATCAAGTCTGCAGCACTGCCACAAAATGGTACCTTAACTAACGTGACACAACAATAACCCTGGGCGTCCTCATAACATAATTCCACACCCGGGACCGCATACAACAACACCAACCTTCACCATCCGCCTAACCTGATTCAGTGAGCGACGAAGCCGGCGCTCAACCCACTGCACCACCGCGGACACATCCTCCAACATTCAACCTCCGCTCTTAACCGTAGATGGGCTGACCAACCCCACAATCTCAAAGCCCCCCAAAAGGCTAACACGAACCGTTGTGGACAAGAGGAAACAAAACCCGCTCGTGCTCAGATGAACATAGCAACCACAAAACACTCACCAAACGCTGCCACAAAACAACGGAGACGGACCCTTGTGTCCCGCTCCCTCACACCCGTACGACAAAACCCCTTCAAGGCCTGCCGCGCACTAAGATCCTGCGAAAACATCTCTCCACATCTAATCCTCAACAAGACAGCCACAGCCGCCACCCTCTGCTCCACTGCCGACGCCGGCCTAGCAACCTTAAAACCGTTACTCACCACTGCCAACGCCGCCACCAAATACTCCACCAGGCTTTCCTCACACATGGCCCCAAACCACGTTATCCGTGCCACCCACACTTCTGGATATCAGCACCAAATAACCTCAGTCACTGAGCTCCGAGCCGCTCCCCAACACAGCCACACCAGACTCCACAAGCCCTCCGGACACACCGTGCCCACCTCGTCTGCTACCCGGCCTCAACTCTCGAAACCTGCAGAACTGGAAGGAAACAAAGCAGCTGCTATACCCTTGGCGAACCCCCAGTACTGGTTGCGCCACGCATAAAATTTTTTTTTTTTTTTAAAAAACGCATACAATTGAGAAACCAACTGCCACAAGTACGCCACCCTTGGCCCCAGGATTAGCAAACCAACTATTAATCTAATTCTCCACCAACTGATAGTCAGAATGACAGCACACCTTCCTCTCGGAAAAAACTGCCAACCTCCACAACTCGACCCCTACCACCGATTGGAAGTGCTACCCACGATGCCCAACCCGAAAACAACTGGACCCGCTGCAACCGAGTACCGCAGCCACGTTCCATCAGGTACCACCTTACCCAGCCAGAATCCGCGGCCACTAAATCGCCGTAAGAAAAACAAAAAACCTCCTACACCATCAGATCATCATTGATCTCCCTCGTGACCCACACAAATGATCCGATGGCTGCACCCTTGGCGCAGCCATCGCCAGCCGTCCAGCAGACACTCGCCCCAGCGGCGTAACTCTGCACCCGTGGTTCGACCGCCCCAGCAAAGACTGCACCGCCTGAAACCACACCGTCTTAGCTGGCCTAACTGCCTCTATCACAGCCCATAGGACCACCCCATTACCCACGAAGCCTACCTCTCTGACCATAACATCAAACTTTATCCCCCACAAACCGTATCACTGGCGTTGGACCCTCAGTCTTCGCCTGCGCCAACCGGCCCAAAAAAAAAAAAAAAAAAAAAAAAAAAAAAAAAAGAGTATCCACCACCATCTGCAATGAAACAATCAACCCAAACGAATCATCAACCCGCCAACCCGATGGAAAGAGAATCAACCTATAATGAATGAGAGGTGTAAGCTTGGACACACCACGCACCAAACACTCCACCAAGGAATAACCGCCTCCAAAGGAACATAAAATGGGACAAAACCCATAGCCCCCACCGATCAACATAATAATAACTCCCCTCCCCCCCGCAGCACCCGAACTGCTAGCTAGCAGGGTAGACCAGTAACAACCTAATGCCGCCTCCAAAACCGCCTTTGCCATCAATGCTCCACGGCTCACCGCCTTTACCAAATACCACCCTCTGTCAAACGACACATAATAAACCGCCGACAATTCTGGAGCCAAGCAGGCATACACCGATGACTCCTCCAGATAAGATACGTTTTGAACAAGCCGAAATATATATAATATATATATATATATATATATATATATATATATATATATATATATATATATATATATATATATACATATATATACATATACGGCTCCTTTCCGGCACTGCCCCCCCAACAGAGAAACCCAATCATGACAAGGAGGGCCCCGAATGGCCCACCCATCCTGCCCAAAGCCACTTCCTGACCCCTATTTCCACCGACAACCACCAGGCGTCCCCTAGCCCAGCGCAAACTTCCAATAAGGAGGCGAAGATCCACCAATACAAATAGAAAGACACAGAATTACTATGATCTTTACCACCACCCAACACTTATGCTTAAGACAACCGTCTGCGCCAAATCTGCACCACCCATCATTCTATGCCCCCCAAACAACCCTCATTGTCAGTGTCGCCGGGGTTCCAAGCCCCGAACCGCCAACTGCCCCCCAAAAGGGCCTGAGTAGGAGCCGCCATCCACTGCAGCCCTAAGGATGTGCCCGTATGATCCTACCGCATACCGGCACGCAACACCTTCCCTTGCTGAAATTACTCGGCGTACTGAAGCCAGACTAAACCGCCATATGACCTAACACGCCACCCCAAATGGATCCATATAACCAAACCATGCCGAACCAATTACCCAATTCCTTCCCCTGATACCCTTGCCAAAAACACAAATCCCCGCAGCCACGTTGCAAATGTACGAGGGGTGAGCCTCCACCAGCGCTCCCCCCCCCTCTACTTATCCTTCCCGGAATCACTTGGCTTAACCTAATCCAGGTGCCACTGTTCCAGGGGGAGCAGCGAAATTATTTCTACACTTTCCCCCATTCAAATCTTATCCCTCACATCCTCCAGCAGGTGAGCCCCCCCCAACGGGCCTTCTAAGTACCCATACCTCTCACACTTGGCCACTGTCATCCAGACGCACCACCTCACCCCCTCTTCTTTCCTCACCACTCACTCTGTCACAGCCCTTGCCGCCTCTGCCCGAAAATGCTCCCCTGCCGCCTCATGCGCCCTCACTCTGCTTGCCGCACCTGCGCTCACTAACCACCGATCCCGTCCATGCCCCCGGCGGTGCATGCGCACTCTCCACAACCGTATATACCACTGCAGTAAAATACCCCATGCCTGATCAAAACACAAAAACCCACTCGGCGCTGCCGTGTCCGCAGCCGCCCCCCCACCAACTGCGCCCCAACCCTGCCGAATCCACGGCCGTCTCACCCGACCGCGACCCGGCGTATCCTGGAATAAAAGTCACGCCATCCGGACATCTGATTCTTCCGTCGCTGCTTCCTCCTCCTCCTCGCTGGAGCCAACCGCCTCTGGCTCATGTAACGCAGACGCCGCCGAAGCGCTGCCACCACCACGGCCGTCCTCCTGGTACGCCGCGTGGGCACCATCCTCCAAGCTCCATCTTCTGTCCCGCGGCGACAACCCCGGAAAACGTCCCGTCCCACGGGCTGCCACCGCGGGCCTCATCTTCTGGCCCGACCCCCCCCCCCCCCGCTGCCTGCAAGGACGGGGGGGGTACCTGTGGCCCGACCCGCTGCCAGCAGACTCCCATCCAGAGCCGCCAGCCTTCTGCCCTCCTGGGCCCAGAAGGCATCCGCTAAGGCTAGACTGTATGGGCTGCTTCCAGGGATGACGTCCCTTTGTCATGTGATAGGGGCGTGTTCGAAATACTATCACATGACAAAGGGACGTCATCCCTGGAAGCAGCCCATACAGTCTAGCATCTACACTGAGCTCAGTGTGAATGCTGGAGAGGTTTGTGCGCTCACGAGATTATGGCCGGGTACTTGCTGATAACAGTCACAGTCCCGCCCATAATCACTTGCCTGCGCACACGTCACCAGCGGTCACACTGCTCAGTCCTGTGAGACTGGCACTGGGCATGCGCGGGGATGGCTGGAGCAGTGGGCGGTGCATCAGATATGGAAAGGAGCGATGGGGGCGGCATACAGGACCAGGAGGCAGAATAACGGACGCCAGAGAGCCCGTCCCCGTGACAGATTTACAGAAGCTGCATACAAAAAGGTAGAACTTTATAAAGGCTTTATTTTGGTCTCACATGGGGCACAATAATAACAGGGACCTTCCTAGAATGCAGCCCAGGAGCTGCAGAGGGGGAATCTTTTAGCTTTTGGGCGAAATTTCTGATGACAGGTTCCCTTTAAGTATGTATTATTCTGGTCTTAAAAATCGTTTCAGAATAGCACCTGCTCTGAGTTTCAGAAATCATAAATGAGATTTGTAATTTTCATGGATGTATGAATAGATTACTGAAACTCTATGGGTTCTAGAAGTGTGCCATCCTATAAGAGTCTGGCAGACATTTCACACAGATGCATGAGTGGAGCCTTACATACAGATTTTTCTGTGGCTGCGCTCAGGCATTTTAGTAATTTCATAGGATTTGTCAACAGGACAAAAATTGACAGTTTGTCCTCACTTTATTACTGCTGCTCCTCTGAGTATTACGGTTTACTTTCTCTTTCTCTCATACAATTCCAGAGATACGGGCCAAATTATTTAGTGATTATTTTTATGATCTTTACAAGGGGCCAGTGATCACTACAATACTTTGATCTGCCCTCCTCAGGGTAGATAAAAGTGCGCCTGCGCAGGACCTCAATGCCGGCGAGTGTGGATGATGTAGGACACGTCATGCACCCCGGCTTCAGAATAAGGAGGACAAAGATGGCCGAAAGAGGAGGCGCCGCACCTGGAGAACGGAGACACCCATCTGACCCATCTGCACCATACCGACTGTTTAGGTAAGTATTATAAAGTGTTTTTTATGTTGTACACAGCGGCCTGGGCTCTTATATACAGCATGTTAGAATGCTGTATATAAGAGCACACTGGTGGTGGCTGCAGCTTATAATCTCCAAATCTGGTGACAGGTTCCCTTTAAGTCATTTCCATCTGCATTATAAATCTGCACGTGCAATACGTTAGGTATGTCAGGGTTGTAAAGTTAAGTAAAGGTTTGTTCACACGTTGCCTTTTTTATGTTTTTTTCTGCAGTGAAACCTGCTCTCTTAGTAGTAAAAAGGCTGATTCCGAAAAATTTCCATTTCAGTCAGTAAAAAAAAAAGCCAGAGTGTGTGTGCATGGGATTTCTGGAATCTCATAGCTTTTGCTGGTTTTGTAAAAAGCAGCTTTTAGTTTTTATAAAATGCATGAAAAAAACAACGCCTCAAAAAAGCAACATGTGAACATAGCCTAAAGTTACAGCACATGTAATAATAAAGCAGTGAAGTCCACCCAGGACATGCCGGTATCAGTACAGAATGAGTTTCCTCCTGCCCCTTTTACCGAGACTGCGTCATCACAAGTTATGCACCACGGCCAGTGAAAGCACAATGAGATTTTATCTAAATAACTGGAAAGTTTTGTTGATTTGGAAAAAAACAAAACTTTTTGAGCATTTTCGAACAACACCTTACTTTATGTGATACATTCTCACATACAGTTAGGTCCAGAAATATTTGGACAGTGATACAATTTTCGCGAGTTGGGCTCTGCATGCCACCACATTGGATTTGAAATGAAACCTATACAACAGAATTCAAGTGCAGATTGTAACGTTTAATTTGAAGGTTTGAACAAAAATATGTGATAGAAATTGTAGGAATTGTACACATTTCTTTACAAACACTCCACATTTTAGGAGGTCAAAAGTAATTGGACAAATAAACCAAACCCAAACAAAATATTTTTAATTTCAATATTTTGTTGCGAATCCTTTGGAGGCAATCACTGCCTTAAGTCTGGAACCCATGGACATCACTGAGTTTCCTCCTTCTTAATGCTTTGCCAGGCCTTTACAGCCGCAGCCTTCAGGTCTTGCTTGTTTGTGGGTCTTTCCGTCTTAAGTCTGGATTTGAGCAAGTGAAATGCATGCTCAATTGGGTTAAGATCTGGTGATTGACTTGGCCATTGCAGAATGTTCCACTTTTTTGCACTCATGAACTCCTGGGTAGCTTTGGCTGTATGCTTGGGGTCATTGTCCATCTGTACTATGAAGCGCCGTCCGATCAACTTTGCGGCATTTGGCTGAATCTGGGCTGAAAGTATATCCCTGTACACTTCAGAATTCATCCGGCTCCTCTTGTCTGCTGTTATGTCATCAATAAACACAAGTGACCCAGTGCCATTGAAAGCCATGCATGCCCATGCCATCACGTTGCCTCCACCATGTTTTACAGAGGATGTGGTGTGCCTTGGATCATGTGCCGTTCCCTTTCTTCTCCAAACATTTTTCTTCCCATCATTCTGGTACAGGTTGATCTTTGTCTCATCTGTCCATAGAATACTTTTCCAGAACTGAGCTGGCTTCATGAGGTGTTTTTCAGCAAATTTAACTCTGGCCTGTCTATTTTTGGAATTGATGAATGGTTTGCATCTAGATGTGAACCCTTTGTATTTACTTTCATGGAGTCTTCTCTTTACTGTTGACTTAGAGACAGATACACCTACTTCACTGAGAGTGTTCTGGACTTCAGTTGATGTTGTGAACGGGTTCTTCTTCACCAAAGAAAGTATGCGGCGATCATCCACCACTGTTGTCATCCGTGGACGCCCAGGCCTTTTTGAGTTCCCAAGCTCACCAGTCAATTCCTTTTTTCTCAGAATGTACCCGACTGTTGATTTTGCTACTCCAAGCATGTCTGCTAACTCTCTGATGGATTTTTTCTTTTTTTTCAGCCTCAGGATGTTCTGCTTCACCTCAATTGAGAGTTCCTTAGACCGCATGTTGTCTGGTCACAGCAACAGCTTCCAAATGCAAAACCACACACCTGTAATCAACCCCAGACCTTTTAACTACTTCATTGATTACAGGTTAACAAGGGAAATGCCTTCAGAGTTAATTGCAGCCCTTAGAGTCCCTTGTCCAATTACTTTTGGTCCCTTGAAAAAGAGGAGGCTATGCATTACAGAGCTATGATTCCTAAACCCTTTATCCGATTTGGATGTGAAAACTCTCATATTGCAGCTGGGAGTGTGCACTTTCAGCCCATATTATATATATAATTGTATTTCTGAACATGTTTTTGTAAACAGCTAAAATAACAAAACTTGTGTCACTGTCCAAATATTTCTGGACCTAACTGTATCTGCATTCCCTGAGATAATCATAATGGACCTTGTACATGAAGACTTCTAACTGATCTTGACATATGAGGCTGCAGGTCTAAGAACATGACATAAGGAAGACTACAACCACAGCGCCTTTATCTCTGACCGTGAGCCTGAGATGATTTCCTGTTGAACTGCACAGACAATATTTTCTGCACTGAGAAAACACGGCCTGTGGGATAAATTCACTAAAAAAATTGCTGCATCATTTTAATTTGTATTATCATGAGTCCCCGAAATAGCCAAACAAAACAGAAAATGCATTTCAAACCAACCAGACTTATAAATTGTATGTCCTATACATCTACAATGCAGGTAATTGCACACTAGTGTCCTCTGTAAGCAACTATTACAGGCCCAGGAACGCTGCCCGTAACATCCTTCAATTGGTTCAGAAAAATGTCGCTGCTACTCAAGGGTTGACCACCAGGTTTGAAAAATAAAAGGTTTAGACCCTGTCACACAGGGTCTTGCTCAAAATTCGCTGAGTGTCAGGACTACTGATGGCACTGTTCACACAGTAGAGTCAGACACACCACACAATACTGCTTCTGAGTTGCACAGACAGGCTCGGGCATCGACCAGCTGTGCTCTTGTTTGTAATCGGGATTGCAGTAGTTAATTTCTGCTAGCCTGTGGATTGCTGCTTGAATCACATGTTGCAGGAGACCTATCACAGTCGCCTACTCCCTTTTTAAGATGGTGAAGCCTGTTCTCCCATGTTGATGATAGCTTTATGCAATCCCAGTCCTTGTGCTTTGATATTCAATTGCTGATGTACTCTGTTTGCTCTGTGGTGTAGAAATACTCTTATCTGATGATTTCCTCCCTTCCTTTAGTTTCCTCCTGATCACATATTGTCTATACCTCTGTGAGTGATTGCTGTGAGTTTGAGTTTTTGTTTTCCCCATCTGTTTATTTCTGTGGGATAAACCACTCCTACCACGGCCCTCTCCTGGGATGAGGCAGGACGGCCACTAGACAAGGGTTGATCAGGTGCCAGGGTATGGAAGACGGCCCAAACATTGTCACCTTCAGACATATCTTTGGGATCAGGAACAGCAAGGGTTCCCCTAGCCTGAGGGACAGTTTAGGCTTCCCTGTTCCTAGTGATCCTGTCTAACCCCATGACAGACATACCTTTACGATATATGTACACTTTTATTAACTTTTTTTTTTATTACTCCTTAACTACATCTAAAATTAAAAGAAAAATAAAAACTCTTGCAAATAGTCTTGGTCAATAAAATCTACTGTTTTAACAACTACACCTAGACACTATATGTACTAAAGTATTGAAAACTCTACACATTACACCTATAGGAATGTTTATGAACTCAACTTCCATTCCTTTGGCATTAATGAGGAGTCGGTCCTCCGTTTGCATCTATATCAACTTCTGGGAGGACTTTCTATTTAATTTTTGGAGAATGTGTGTGAGAATGTTTGCCCATTCATCCACAAGACCATTTTTGAGGACAAACACTGATGTTGGTTGAAAGGGCTCATTCGCCCATGCTCTGCCCACTTTCGTAGAGTACGATATGCCAAAATCTTTAAGAGGTGCATGCCACTTATGAACTTTGCACATCTTTTAAGTGGTGCCCGCCTTCGTAGGCCTTACTAGAAATGTTACTCCAGTCAGGGACCACGGTAGTATTTCTGGTATAAGAAATGCCAGCACTTTTGTTGAATGTCGCCACATCTTGTCTCCTTACCAGCTACGCTCATTTTGGTAGAAATGCTTCACACTTGCGTGAAAATACTGAAACTTGCAAAATTTTAGCACAACTTTGCAAATTTTTTAATATATTCTAAGCCAAAAAACTTACTAAAAAAACCCTTTGCTAAATTGGCCCCATAGAATTTGTTTCCATGGTTACAGACTATAAACAAACCCTTATTGTAGTCATATCCTTTGTGACTACCTGGCTGCAGACTTCAAACTCTAAAGGCTGCTTTACACGCAGCGACATTGCTAGCGATAGCACCCGCCCCCGTCGTGCGAGTGTCACGGGCAAATCCCTGCCCGTGGCGAACAATATCACTAATACGCGTCACACGGACTTACCTTCCTAACGACGTCGCTGTGGCCAGCAAACAACCTCTTTTTTAAGGGGGCGGTTCGTGCGGTGTCACAGCGACGTCACACAGCGGGCCACCAATAGAAGCGGAGGAGCGGAGAGCAGCCGCATGAACGTCACTCCCACCTCATTGCCGGAGGACCCAGGAACGCTGTTGTTCGTCATTCCCGGGGTGTCACATGTAGCGATGTGTGCTGCCTCAAGAACGACGAACAACCTGCGTCCCAAACGAGCAATGATATTTTGAAAATGAACGACGTGTCAACAATCAACGATTTGGTGAGTATTTGGGATTGTTAGCGGTCGCTCGTAAGTGTCACACGCAACGACGTCGCTAACGAGGCCGGATGTGCATCACGAATTCCTTGACCCCAACGACATCTTATTAGCGATGTCATTGCGTGTAACGGGGCCTTAAGTGAAGTCAGAATTTGAAGTTACATTACTTCATTCCCTCTGCCCCTTCCACTGTCTGCAAGTGCAAAGGTGCAGCAACATCTTGAAATGTTTTCTTAAAAGCATTCCCACCATTGTTGGGTTGTTGTTTTTTTCTTTTTTTAATTGTAGAAAGAAGATTAATTCCATGACAATTTATTAGCACCTGGCATCCCCCTCCTTCCATCAGACTGTCCTTCCTTTATCTGTATGTAAGCTCTCTCTAAGACCTAAGAAACACGGCAAGAAAAACGGTGCGAGTGGAGTGCGATAAAACATTGCATTCCAGTCAGACCAATATTAGCCTATGTGTCAGCACACATGAGCGATTATTTTCTCAGCCCTAATCGGACCAAGAAAACAATCGCAACATGCTGCGATTGTAGTGCGAAACTCTCTCTTGCACACATTCAAGTGTATGGGGTGAGAGAAAAATCGCACTGCACTCGCGGTAGACTGGTGTACCGCAAGTGCAGAGCGAGAATCGCAATAGCCGACTACGGAGGAGAGAGGGAGAGAAATCCCTCCCTCCCCTCCGCAGAGCCGGCCCGCCCCCCTTAAGTCACAAAAAAAAATAATTTAAAGGAAAAGAAAACAAAAAAGATGATAGGAAAAGGATGGAAGAGGAGAATGTAACTGCAGCTGCTCATGAAGGAATGAAGCCAGCAGGAAAAGTCGTCTGACTCAGGCTGAAGACACAGGATCCTACGCCACATCAGAAAGACTATAGGGGGCTTTACACGCAACGACATCGCTAACGAGATGTCGTTGGGGACACGGAATTCGTGACGCACATCTGGCCTCGTTAGCGACGTTGTTGCATGTGAAACGCACGAACGACCGCTAACGATCAAAATTACTCACCTAATCGTTGATCGTTGACACGTCGTTCTAATCCCAAATATCGTTGCTGTAGCAGGACGTAGGTTGTTCGTCATTCCTGCGGCAGCACACATCACTGTGTGTGACACCGCAGGAATGAGGAACATCGTACCTGCGGCCGTCAGCAATGAGGAAGTAAGGAGGTGGGCGGGATGTTGCTGCCACTCATCTCCGCCCCTCCGCTTCTATTGGGCAGCCGCTTAGTGACGCCGCTGTGATGCCGAACAAACCTTCCCTTTAAAGGAGGGATTGTTCGGCGGCCACAGCGACGTCGGTGAAGAGGTAATTGCGTGTAACGCTGCCGTAGCAAGATTGTTCGCTATGGCAGCGATCACCCCGTGATGCGCCACCGACGTGGGCAGGTGCTAGCGATGTCGCAGCGTGTAAAGCCCGCTTTAGGCTATGTCTGCACATCTGTGTTCTGGCTTGACAACTAAACTGAAGCGTTTTGACAAATGTTACACTGCGTGTGACAAAAAAAACGTGATAAAAACGCATGCATTTTCGAAGCGTTTTTGCCACATTTTAAACTGTGCGTTTTGAGATTGAGAAGTCAATGGGTGGAAAATGCAACCAAAACGCAATGAAGAAGTGACATGCTGCTTTTTTTAGGCAATGATTTTGACAAATATTTGTCAAACAAAACACTGCCTAAAAAAAAGCAACGTGCGGAAGGAAATTCTGACGTCTCATAGACTTTGTTGGAGAAGCACGCAGGCATTTTGTCATGGACACGGTGCAGTTTTAAAAGCACCAAAAAGCAAGAAAAAAGCAAAGGTGCGGACAGACCCTTAATTCACACAATGAGCATGGCGACATGGATGAAAATAAACCAATAAAGAAAAGATGCTAAAATGGGCATCTAATTCACATCTGCAGCAACAGTACCAAAGGAGAAATTGTAATGTATTTATATTTTAGTATCCTTTAATAATTTAGGCAATATTTGCGGATTTAAGAATGTGAAAATTGGAAGGGTTAGCGCTCGCTCACATTAGTGTTTAAATCGGAAAATCTTGTATTGCACTCGGCCCAATGTTAGTCAATGATGCAGGTCAGATCTGCGAGTTTTTCCTGAGCTTTAATTGGATTGAGGAACAAATTGTGGCAGCATATATCACTCGCACCCATACAAGAATATGGATGTGTGTGAAACATAGGACTACATTGATGTCATATAATGTACACAGAGACAAGTAATGGAGAAGATGGAGAGATTAATCTCTCCATCTTCTCCATTCTCCGAAACTGTGATCTGATTCTCACATGTGATGGAATCAGAGTACAATAGAATGACAATAAAGTGTGAAGTCCAGCTCACCTTGTTGCTAATCCTCATCCTGTATGGAGCTCCAGCAACAGCTTCGCCATAGCCAATGTAATCCAAAAGAAAAAGGGTAAAAGTCCAGCTCTAACATACGAAATCTTCGTTTTTTCCAATTAATATACACTGCATCATAAAGCAGACAGTGCACGCATGGTTAGCACATTCAACGCGTTTCAGAGGTACTCGGCAATCTTAAAGGGAATCTGTCAGCAGAGTTTTGCTACCTCATATGAGAGCAGCATAATGTAGGCAAAAAGACCCTGAATCCAACAAGGTATCACATAGATTATTGGATGTAGTGCTTCTGATAGAATCAGTTTTTAAATTTGGTATGTAGCAGAGCCCAAAAAGCCGACCCGCCCTCATCAGGTTCTCTATGTACAATTCTATATACAGTGAAGTGTTAATCACAGCAGGTGGCATCCCAGACTAGCTGACTTCTAGCTGACCTAGTCCAGCAATGACAATCTTCTGAAGCTAAAACAATTATTGCAGGTAAACAACTGCACACAATGTGAAAAGAGAGGCATCACTAAAATATGTGTTAACTCTTACAGCTTGCTATCTTCAGATTACATAGCAAAAACCTGTTGATAGATTCCATTTAATTATGATGTGTAACAACTGATCTTGTGAGTCTTAAGCCATCATTGTGTTCACTGTCTGCCTTCTGATGCACTGATGTATGAGAAATGGAATAAATAAAGAAAATTTTGTATGTTAGAGCAGGATTTCTACCTTTTATCTTACAGGAGAATGATACTCAGCTCACGCTGGCAGCAGGGTTAGAGCCATGTGTCATTAGCATATCGCATCCTAATCTTTCACATCAGATGCTATACGCTCATGTGACCCGGCCTAAGGCCCCCTTCACATGTCCGTGAAACACGTGCGTGTTTGGCCTCTTTCCGTATGTACCAGACACACGGCCAAACATGCACCAATGTTAATCTATGTTTGAGGTCACACATGCGTTATTTCATAATGTCCATGTGTCCGTGATCCGTATGTGTTTCCATTTTGCATGGAAGCATGTCCGTTTTCTGCACGGAACACGCACACGCGGACACCATGAAAGTCAATGGTTATGTGCGCACAATAAGTGACACGGATCCATCTCTGTATGCTCCTTGTACGTTTTGTGCTTTTATCTAGCGATGTCGGTCATTCTTT
This sequence comes from Anomaloglossus baeobatrachus, assembly GCF_048569485.1. Lineage (NCBI taxonomy): Eukaryota > Metazoa > Chordata > Amphibia > Anura > Aromobatidae > Anomaloglossus > Anomaloglossus baeobatrachus. The sequence continues at coordinate 662,322,948 of NC_134354.1, forward strand.
CTTTTCCTGTCTATGTCTGTCAAACTCCCTCAGTCCGTCGGTCGGTCTCTTTCTGTCTTGTCTGTCCCTCTCTTGCTGTCTGTCGGTCAGTCTCCCCCCTCTCTCATACTTACCGTTCCCCGATCACCGGCGCGGCGCTGCACGGCTGTTCTCTAAACTCCGGCGGCTTTTCCTCTTTTGAAAAAGCCGGCCGCTCTTTAAACAATCTCATATTCCCTGCTTTCCCCGCCCACCGGCGCCTATGATTGGTTGCAGTTAGACACGCCCCCACGCTGATTGACAGCTGTCTCACTGCAACCAATTACAGCCACCGGGGGGCGGGACTATACTGTGCAGTGAAAAAAATAAATAAATAATTAAAAAAAAAAAATGACGTGCGGTTCCCCCCCATTTTGATACCAGCCAGGGTAAAGTCACACGGCTGAAGGCTGGTATTCTCAGGATGGGGAGCTCCACGTTATGGGGAGCCCCCCAGCCTAACAATATCAGCCAGCAGCCGCCCAGAATGGCCGCATACAATAGATGCAACTGTTCTGGGACTCTACCCGGCTCTTCCCGATTGGCCCTGGTGTGTTGGCAATAGGGGTAATAAGGAGTTAATGGCAGCCCATAGCTGCCAATAAGTCCTAGATTAATCATGTCAGGCGTCTCCCCGAGATACCTTCCATTATTAATCTGTAGGTTACAGTAAATAAACACACACACCCGAACAATCCTTTATTAGAAATAAAAACCACTAACAAATACCCTCGTTCAACACTTTATTAAGCCCGAAAAACCCCTCTATGTCTGGCGTAATCCACGGACCTCCAGCGTCGCATCCAGCTCTGCTGCATGAAGGTGACAGGAGCTGGTGAAGACACCGCCGCTCCTGTCAGCTCCACGCAGCAACTGAGGTGAGTAGCGCGATCAGCTGAGCTGTCACTGAGGTTACCCGCGGCCACCGCTGGATCCAGTGACAGCGGGTAACCTCAGTGACAGCAGCTGATCGCGCGGCTGTCTTCATTACCTGCGTGGAGGTGACCGGAGCGGCGGTGTCTTCTGCAGCTCCGGTCACCTCCATGCAGCAGCGCTGGACGCGACGCTGGACCATCCTGGAGTACGCCGGACATGGAGGGATTTTTGGGGCTGATTAAAGTGGTGAACCAGGGTATATGTTTGTGTTTTTTATTTCTAATAAAGGATTTTTTCGGGTGTGTGTGTTTATTTACTGTAATTTACAGATTAATCATGGAGGGTGTCTCATAGACGCCTGACATGATTAATCTAGGACTTATTGGCAGCTATGGGCTGCCAATAACTCCTTATTACCCCGATTTGCCAACGCACCAGGGCAAATCGGGAAGAGCCGGGTACAGTCCCAGAACTGTCGCATATAATGTATGCGGCAATTCTGGGCGGCTGTTGGCTGATATTGTTAGGCTGGGGGGCTCCCCATAACGTGGAGCTCCCCATCCTGAGAATACCAGCCTTCAGCCATATGGCTTTATCTGGCTGGTTTTAAAATTGGGGGGAACCGCACGCCGTTTTTTTTAATTATTTAATTATTTATTTCACTACACAGTATAGACACGCCCACCGGCTGCTGTGATTGGGTGCAGTGTGATGGCAATAGGGGTAATAAGGAGTTAATGGCAGCCCATAGCTGCCAATAAGTCCTAGATTAATCATGTCAGGCGTCTCCCCGAGATACCTTCCATTATTAATCTGTAGGTTACAGTAAATAAACACACACACCCGAACAATCCTTTATTAGAAATAAAAACCACTAACAAATACCCTCGTTCAACACTTTATTAAGCCCGAAAAACCCCTCTATGTCTGGCGTAATCCATGGACCTCCAGCGTCGCATCCAGCTCTGCTGCATGAAGGTGACAGGAGCTGGTGAAGACACCGCCGCTCCTGTCAGCTCCACGCAGCAACTGAGGTGAGTAGCGCGATCAGCTGAGCTGTCACTGAGGTTACCCGCGGCCACCGCTGGATCCAGTGACAGCGGGTAACCTCAGTGACAGCAGCTGATCGCGCGGCTGTCTTCATTACCTGCGTGGAGGTGACCGGAGCGGCGGTGTCTTCTGCAGCTCCGGTCACCTCCATGCAGCAGCGCTGGACGCGACGCTGGACCATCCTGGAGTACGCCGGACATGGAGGGATTTTTGGGGCTGATTAAAGTGGTGAACCAGGGTATATGTTTGTGTTTTTTATTTCTAATAAAGGATTTTTTCGGGTGTGTGTGTTTATTTACTGTAATTTACAGATTAATCATGGAGGGTGTCTCATAGACGCCTGACATGATTAATCTAGGACTTATTGGCAGCTATGGGCTGCCAATAACTCCTTATTACCCCGATTTGCCAACGCACCAGGGCAAATCGGGAAGAGCCGGGTACAGTCCCAGAACTGTCGCATATAATGTATGCGGCAATTCTGGGCGGCTGTTGGCTGATATTGTTAGGCTGGGGGGCTCCCCATAACGTGGAGCTCCCCATCCTGAGAATACCAGCCTTCAGCCATATGGCTTTATCTGGCTGGTTTTAAAATTGGGGGGAACCGCACGCCGTTTTTTTTAATTATTTAATTATTTATTTCACTACACAGTATAGACACGCCCACCGGCTGCTGTGATTGGGTGCAGTGTGACACCTGTCACTCAGCGTGGGGGCGTGTCTCACTGTAACCAATCATAGGCGCCGGTGGGCGGGGAAAGCAGGGAATACGAGATTGTTTAATGGGCGGCCGGCTTTTTCAAAACAGTAAAAGCCGCCGGAGCAGTGTGAACGCCGTGCAGTGCCGGGGATCGGGGATTGGTGAGTATGAGAGAGGGCTGCTAACTTCAGTCACTTAGGAGTTTAGTGGTCACCGGTGAGCCCTTCACAGGTGACCGCTAATCAGGACGCGACACAGACAGAGCCGCAGCATGACAATGAAGTCGGGTGAAGTTCACCCGAGTTCATTCTGATCGTGCGGCTCTGTCTGTGTCTGCTGTCATCTGTCATTCAGCTCTGCTACATGGCTGTCTGTGTCTGCTGTCAGCGGCCATGTAGCAGAGCTGAATGGCAGATGACATAGTAAAAACGCATCCCTACACAAAAAAAAAAAAAAAAAGGTGCTCAATGCATACGTCACAGAACACATGATCTAAAGGATCGCACACAAAATTGACCAATTTAACATAGACTACTAACGCACGTGTGACAGCAAATGAACGACCAACGTGCAATCTCATAAGATCCCGTATGCAACCTGGGCGTGTCACATCGCAAATGCGATTGTACAACTAATTGCAACGTGTAAAGTGGGCTTAACACCAGTGCATTGTCCAAAAAAAATACACCAGTATGTCTGGTCACATTCATCTACAGAGCACACCAAGTTTATAACTGTGCCATGGACAAATATCAGCGTATGGTCAGGCCTGCAGAACTATGTGCTAATTCATGAACCAGCATGTGCTATAATAAAGCATTTGGCTCCAAAAATGGCAACATATGAGACAATAAAGAAAAGTGTCTTAAAAAACAAACACAAATGATGAAACAGAATCTAGGTTTTCTCTTAAATGTCGTAATATTTTTGGAAAAAAGGGCAATAGGCAAAAAAGGCAAAATCATTTATCAAAGATTGCCCTCAAAAAGAAAAAACTGTCCCTATCTGTTTGTGTTATAAACCAGAGGGATGTCTAATTACCTGGTGGGACTGGTCGCCTTTCTAAACGTCTACAAAATGGTTTCAAAAAGGAGGCACTGACATATTTTGCATATGATTTTTCTTAGAACACTACTGATTACAGGAGAATAAATGGTTCAGAGTACAATGACATTAGTGATGAGATAGCATCAGAAATTCTGATAAGAGCTAGATTCTTGTTAATCTATTATTTTAGTCACTTCAAAGAAAGTTTGGAAATTGATAACATTGTTATAAAAGTTTAGTAATTTTTAAATTCTCTTTTATCGTTATCCTGCTAGAGTACTAGTTTTTGGCCAGGGCGATGTACACACTGCAGCCCATCTTGCTGTAAGTAATACTTAATTTTTGGAGGATATTTTCCTCTTTTTGTTGCTATGTTTATATTTAGTGTAGGGACCTACAAGCATGAGGTTCCGTGACGCGGGTTGTAGGCTTACGTTTTTATGGCCATAAATACCAACAAAAACCTCATAATTATTTTTTTGGACAGGATACAGCCAGGCCCCTTTCTGTTGGGCCTTGCACTGTAGAGTGTCTGTCCGTGCATGATACACAGTGGGGTACGGCTTGGCAGCCCGCCTGATCTAATAGAAGGGCGTCACCTAATAGGCTGCGGGTTTGTGACTCTGTTATCTGCATATGTGAACAGCGCTCTATGCAAGCCACTAGTGTGCAGTTTTATCATCTAGCAATCGCCCTCCTCCATTCCATGGAGGTGTGTGTGTGATTTGCTCCTCCTGCACCAGTGACGCTTCCACTTTAGTGGGGGTTTAGCTGTATCCTGCTAGAGTACTAGTTTTTGGCCAGGGCGATGTACACACTGCAGCCCATCTTGCTGTAAGTAATACTTAATTTTTGGAGGATATTTTCCTCTTTTTGTTGCTATGTTTAAATTCTCTTTTAAAGCTGAAAAAATAACAAAATTGGAGATATTTTATATTTTGATATTAAAGGTGTCCGGTCACAAGATATTGATGACTTAAGGGTGCTTTACACGCTGCGACATCGCTACCGATATATCGTTGGGGTCACGTCGTTAGTGACGCACATCCGGCGCCAGTAGCGATATCGCAGCGTGTGACACCAAGGAGCAACGATCAACGATCGCAAAATCGTTCAAAAACGGTGATCATTGACACGTCGCTCCTTTCCTTAATATCGTTGCTGCTGCAGGTACGATGTTGTTTGTCGTTCCTGCGGCATCACACATCGCTGTGTGTGACACCGCAGGAACAACAAACATCTCCTTACCTGCGTCCACCGGCAATGCGAAAGGAAGGAGGTGGGCAGGATGGTACATCATGCTCATCTCCGCCCCTCCGCTTCTATTGGAAGGCCGCTTAGTGACGTTGCGGTGACGTTGCTGTGACGCCGAACGCACCTCCCCCTTGAAGGAGGGATTGTTCGGTGGTCACAGCGAAGTCGCTGCACAGGTATGTGCGTGTGATGCTGCCGTAGCGATAATGTTCGCTACGGCAGCGATCACCAAATGTCGCACGTACGACGGGGGCGGGTGCTATCGCTAGCGATGTCGCAGCATGTAAAGCACCCTTTATCCTCATGATAGGTCATCATCATCAGATTGGTGGCAGTCTGGCACGCTTTTATAAGCTTCAGAAGTGGCCAAATGTAAACATATTGAATGTAGCTTCTGTCACAATCTGACTGCAGAATAGCGAGGGACCGTGGGCTCCTATACTGTCCCTCACCCTAGGAGATGCTAGGCTATTCCTAATTTCAGGGTTACTCCTAATGGTGGAGATGCCAGATTCACATGTCTGGCTATTTTCCTGACTAAAGCTAATCTGTCCCCCACTCGCCTCCCAGGGAGGGAAGGGGAAGGAGTGTGATGGAAACACAGATTTAGACAGACAAGGAAAAATCAAAATTCAGGCACACTGAAAATTCACAGGAATAAACAATAAAGAAACTAAGGAGGAAAGCAAGAGAAGTAAGGCAGCAACAAAAGGAGAACAATGAAGTTAACACCACAACCACTCACAACAATAATAAACACAACCACCAGGAAGTCTGGATCCAATCACCTCTCCAGACCAGTATAGATAAACTATAGATAGCACTAATGGAAGTGTCAATCCAGCATATGTAGGAAGGGAGCGAATGTGACTTGCTCTCCACAGCATGGGATTAAAGGAGATTAACAAGTAGCCAAGCAGAGAAAAAAACTCTTGCTAGCCTGCCTATGAACTAAACATCTGTGGGTCAACGCCCGAGTCGTCTCCCTACCCTGTTGCCAGACATCAGTTAAAAAAGCAGGCAGAGTGAAAGAATCTGTAGTTTTCACAGATCCTGACACTGCCATGACACAGTGGCAATGCTTGCAAAAAACCTCTTTGTGATAAGGGAGACCTCTTCACCTGGCTTCTCAGGATGAATACACTAAAAACTACTAACTAGGCATTAAGCATGGATATCAAAGGCTGGTGCCCAAGTCCTTTCCTCAGGACCATAACCCTACCAATGAACCAAATATTGCAATGAACGGCAAATGAAATGGGAATCAACAATTTTTGAAACCTGAAACTCTAATGACCCATTGACTAGGACCAGAGGTGGAGGTATGGGAAGAGATCCAGAAGTCATATATTTTTTTTAATAGAGACCTGTGAAAAACATTATGAAGTTTCAATGATGCTGGAAGTGCCAGGTGGAAAGCCACAGGATTAATGACTGCAGTAATTTTATATGGGTCAATAAACTGGGGTGCTTACTTCAATGACGGTATTTTGAGTTTAATGTTCTTGGTAGATAATGACACCAGATCACCCTCACAAAGGTCCAGACCAGGCACAAGTCTACAGTCAACCACACGTTTATATTTAGAATCCATGTCACGCAAATGTTGCTGAACCTTCTCCCATGTAGACGATAAAGATAAGACAAATAACTCCTCCCCAGTTACCCTTGATGAGTGCTCCTCCTGAAATGTACAGAACTTGGTATGCCAACCATAGACACAAAAATATGGTGATACCCCAGTGGATTCATGATGACAATTATTAATGGCAAATTCAACGGAAGGAAGGAAAGAGGACCACTCTTCCTGATTATCAGATACAAAACAATGTAAGTACAGTGCCTACAAGTAGTATTCAACCCCCTGCAGTTTTAGGAGGTTTGATAAGATGCAAATAAGTTAGAGCCTGCAAACTTCAAACAAGAGCAGGATTTATTAAAAGATACATAAATCTTACAAACCAACAAGTTATGTTGCTCAGTTAAATTTTAATAAATTTTCAACATAAAAGTGTGGGTCAATTATTATTCAACCCCTAGGTTTAATATTTTGTGAAATAACCCTTGTTTGCAATTACAGCTAATAATCGTCTTTTATAAGACCTGATCAGGCCGGCACAGGTCTCTGGAGTTATCTTGGCCCACTCCTCCATGCAGATCTTCTCCACGTTATCTAGGTTCTTTGGGTGTTTCATGTGGACTTTAATCTTGAGCTCCTTCCACAAGTTTTCAATTGGGTTAAGGTCAGGAGACTGACTAGGCCACTGCAACACCTTGATTTTTCCCTCTTGAACCAGGCCTTGGTTTTCTTGGCTGTGTGCTTTGGGTCGTTGTCTTGTTGGAAGATGAAATGACGACCCATCTTAAGATCCTTGATGGAGGAGCGGAGGTTCTTGGCCAAAATCTCCAGGTAGCCCGTGCTATCCATCTTCCCATGGTTGCGGACCAGATGGCCAGGCCCCTTGGCTGAGAAACAGCCCCACAGAATGATGCTGCCACCACCATGCTTGACTGTAGGGATGGTATTCTTGGGGTCGTATGCAGTGCCATCCAGTCTCCAAACGTCACGTGTGTGGTTGGCACCAAAGATCTCGATCTTGGTGTCATCAGACCAGAGAACCTTGAACCAGTCTGTCTCAGAGTCCTCCAAGTGATCATGAGCAAACTGTAGACGAGCCTTGACATGACGCTTTGAAAGTAAAGGTACCTTACGGGCTCGTCTGGAACGGAGACCATTGCGGTGGAGTACGTTACTTATGGCATTGACTGAAACCAATGTCCCCACTGCCATGAGATCTTCCCGGTGCTCCTTCCTTGTTGTCCTTGGGTTAGCCTTGACTCTTCGGACAAGCCTGGTCTCGGCACGGGTGGAAACTTTCAAAGGCTGTCCAGGCCGTGGAAGGCTAACAGTAGTTCCATAAGCCTTCCACTTCTGGATGATGCTCCCAACAGTGGAGACAGGTAGGCCCAACTCCTTGGAAAGGGTTTTGTACCCCTTGCAAGCCTTGTGACCCTCCACGATCTTGTCTCTGATGGCCTTGGAATGCTCCTTTGTCTTTCCCATGTTGACCAAGTATGAGTGCTGTTCACAAGTTTGGGGAGGGTCTTAATTAGTCAGAAAAGGCTGGAAAAAGAGATAATTAATCCAAACATGTGAAGCTCATTGTTCTTTGTGACTGAAATACTTCTTAATACTTTAGGGGAACCAAACAGAATTCTTGTAGTTTGAGGGGTTGAATAATAAATGACCCTCTGAATAAACTTTTCACAATTTAAAAAAAAGAAATAACATTCTTTTTTGCTGTACTGCTCCAGATAATGATTTACATGCTCAGTTTGCTCAATAGACTGAGGGTGGAACGCCGAAGAATGATATATCTTAATCCCTAACCAAGAGCAAAAAGCTCTCCAAAATTTGTCAATTAGTTAAGTTCCTCTATCTGAGACAATAGTAGAGGGAACTCCATGGAGTTTAACAACCTCACGAGTAAAGGTAAGGATGGTAAGGCAATAAAATTTGTAATTTTAGATAACCTATCAACAATCACCAAAATGACCGTATTACCATCAGAGGTGGGTAAATCCATTATAAAATCGATAGAAAAGTCTGTCCAAGTTTTCCTGCGAACACTCAAATGCTGGAAACATCCCAAAGGACAAGAGTGAGATGCTTTAGAGCGTGCACAGGTAGCACACATAGACACATAGGCTACCAAATCCCTTTGGACCATCAGGGGTGGAACAAAGCTGCGCATTTCAGCTATGTTGAATGTGTTTACATTCAGACACCGCCGAAGCCTATAACAGTCGATTGGTAGAAGTGCAATCAATCAGACCCTTACCAATCTGATATTGTTGAGCTATAACAGCGAAAAGTCATCAATATCTTGTGACTCATTTGTCAGCCAATGTGTCTGACATGACGTCCTAGCTCACAATATGTGATACCACCTGTGACTTCATACCCGCATAAGCAGAGAATACACATTCCACTCCAATGTTTATAACTAGAAACGACAATATATTACTTTCCGTCACAAATTTATTCCCTTCCAAATATCAATTCTCTTAAAAGAATATCATAATCTCTGATCATTGAGGGTTAGCTGTTCTGTGCAATCATAAGCAACTGGTGCTTTCCTTTCTATTGACATGACTCTCATCATTTTCAATGTTCCTTATTAGTTGGAGTCTCCCATGGTATTGATCTGAGGGCACATTACTGCAAGTCTCTAGCACCAAAAAGAACAACAAATCCAGATACGATATATGATGCTCTTTACCAGGCTTTTATTGAAGTCCAGGAACGTTACATTAGGCATAACATAGCTGAAACCAGAGAAACCTACCTAGAGGCTAAAACTGTTAGACATATTAAAAAACTTCAGGCTTCGTGGATGGTGGACACCACTAGAAATACAATTCCTTCACTGGGCAACCAGTCAGGAACGTTTCTAGCTCTCTTGCTACCATTCTTCAGGCCATAACAAGGCATAAGTGAAATGGCCGTAGACTTTTGAATTCACATAATCTTACAACTTTGAACTAAAATTTGAGAACAAAATAAAATTATCGAGTGCTGTGGATCTTTTCTTCTACGTGATAGACTTAACCTTAACCTCTCCTCCTAAAGCCATAAATACGGTACTATAGCAAAACAAAGGTGACCTAATGGGAAACACAACACCATGGATCAATATGAGATTCAACAGGAATATCTTACTCAGTCTTTTACTAATGGGGAAATAGTTATGAAAACCAGGCAAAGACCCAATGTTGATGCAATCATTTAGACCCATTTCACCTTTAAATCATTATTTTAACTGAATCGGTAGACAACAAATGGTGACAGCCCTGGCTGGTACACTAAACCTAACTAGCTCAGTTTTTACTAGCTCTGCTGCTCAGTAGTCCTCTATGTTCAAATCCCACCAAGGACAACATCTGGAAGATGTAAGAACTGTTTATAGCACCAGGTAAGTGCTGCTATAAACAGTTCTACTTTTTCATATGTGAGGCCGTATGGAACATTTTAAATACAAAATATTTTAGAGTAGGACTGCCCCAAAGAGATTTACGTGAAGTGGCGGGGTTGCTCAAGAAATTGCAATTTTTTGCCAAAAATCTCAAATTTATAATAGTACAGTTTGGAATTTTTAGTGCAGTACCCATCTTATAATACATGCCATTTTGAGTTTAGCTGGCTTTCTTGGTTTTATCTGCAAGAAGATTGTGTGATTTTCCTCTGGGAAATTACCCCACCCCCCATGATGATCACTTTCCACCAACGTAGTAGACTGTATTGACCCTTTTTAATCCTCCTGTTTTATCTTCCCAATGGACAAATTAATAAGGCTCATACAATCTAATGGTAATAGAAAATGAGTGGGACTCAGCACCAAGATGGATGAATAAAAATCTTCATGCTTTATTTGAGAAGTTTAAAAATAAAGAAAAAGGTCACAAATCATCCAAAATCGCCATGCGACTTGCCGTGCGGCTTGACGCGTTTCGGACACAAAAGAAGGAATTTAAAAACAGTCCTTATCATAAGCCTACAATCTAATACATCTTTGAGTAGAACATCGCTAGACTCGCAGGAGATCCCCCTCAGTGATACATTTTCTATCACTAGATTTCATCTAACCCACCATGACGTTTATGAGAAAAGCATATAATCCTAAATGTTACCTATTGTTGTAGGACATTCCACATTCTGACTACTCAAACTGTAATGAATCCTTTCCTACTTAGATGCTAAAATTGTCTTTCCTGCCCACCAAATAAATGTCCCCTTGTCCTATCTAAGGTTCTTCGAAATAATAAATCATGTGCCAGTCCTTTGTATTTACAACATAAAAATTATGGCAAAATACTAAGTTTTCTTCTTTTAGAGGCTTTCCATCTCTCTCAAATAGGCTTTGCCCTCTACGAAATATTTCTGAATACTAATATCACGTAAACCAAAGATCTCTGCAAACAATGTATCTCAACCTCCAACTGATTCCTTTATATGGTTTGTTCAGGACTAACCTCATCATCATCCACATCAGAATGATGAGGGTCTGACACCTGGACCCTCATCAATCAGCTATAAGCGGTCTCACAGCCACCATACTGTACAGAGCTGTGGTGTTGTGGCTCCTCATACTGTACTTCTTCTAGCTACGAGACCTGATACTAGATGAGAATAAAATCGTCGCTCTTTATTTAGAACAGAAAAGAATAGCTTTACAAGTTTTCACAAATCCAGACAGATTCCAGTCCTTGGTATTCTTAATACGTACCAGGTTACAACATTTTGCCGGTTCCTCCTTAAGACTTGCCACTTACCACTTACACCTCCATGCCTGAGTTCTCTGCTACTATTAAAGCCTGGCAACAAATCAGATGACTCATGGAACACATTCATTCCATCAAAAGGAAATGCATACATTTAAAAAAAATGTGGCACGGTGGCTCAGTGGTTAGCACTGTTGCTTTACAACATTGAGTCCTCGGTTGAAATCCCACCAATGTCAACATCTGCAAGACGTTTGTTCTCACCATGTTTGCGTGAGTTTTTACCAATGTTACAGGATGTTGAATATATGAGTAGCTATTTCTGATTTCTGGGACAAAAAAAAAGAGCACAATGTGGAAACAATCATACAAACTATGCGTAGAGCCATTTTATATTGGATGATGCCCGGTTTGGGACCTTATGTCTTTGCCCCACCCCACCAATCTACACAGAATGGTTGTACCATACAGTTTCCATTTATGTTCATTATAAATAGAATTGAGATGGATGGGTGGGAAACCTCCCAATATTTCACAAAGAAAATATTGGTAAATTATGTAAAATCTTATGTGGATGTGGGTTAAAAGAGCAGAGGATGCCCTAAAAAATTCAACAAAGTATGGGAGAAATGGTGTTATTCCCCTGTAATGCTGTTACCTGCCAATATCTGCTGCGCGCTTGCATTATATGCCCTAAAGTGATCCAGGAAATCAACAAATGTATACCGAGCTATCAAACACACAATGAATTGTAAAGTGCCTCATACTAACAATGGTGTGTCTGTATAAGAAACTACCTGTCAAGCATTATACACAGTGTCTCATATCTGTGCATATCTATAAGGAGTTGTCTGATGTAAATCCACAAGTCTGCAGTCATTCTATGTGTCACTATGTGGCTGCAGACTTGTGAATCCTCACATCCCGCACACTGTTCACTGTGAGGATCTGCTGGGTTTCAGATTTGGCCAGAATCCGACTAGAGGGGCACAGCCTCGCTTACTGCAAGTGTATTAAGCGAGGCCGCCATCTAGTCGGATTCTGGCTGGGATGCATATCGCACACTCGAGCTCACATGACCGCTGTTCTCGGCTTTGACACCGGCCAATCCTTACAATGCACAGTGCACGTGATGTGAAGAGCCACAAGTCTGCAGTCACACAGAGTGACATAGGAAAAAAAAGGAAAAACGATGCAGCACTATAAAAGGCTAATTTTATTTTTTTTGTATTAAAAGTTGTATACATGGAGAAGAGAGACAAGAGCCTTTCCGGTTTATGCATTACAAGGTATTCACCTCTTAATCATGATTAATCTTATATATAGAGTATATGTCTGCAGTACAGACCAAAAGTTTGGACACACCTTCTCATTCAAAGAGTTTTCTTTATTTTCATGACTCTGAAAATTGTAGATTCACATTGAAGGCATCAAAACTATGAATTAACACATCTGGATGAAATACTTCACAAAAAAGTGTGAAACACCTGAAAATACAGTATGTCTTATATTCTAGGTTCTTCAAAGTAGCCACCTTTTGCTTTGATTACTGCTTTGCACACTCTTGGCATTCTCTTGATGAGCTTCAAGAGATAGTCACCGGAAATGGTTTTACAACAGTCTTGAAGGAGTTCCCAGAGATGCTTAGCACTTGTTGGCCCTTTTGCCTTCACTCTGCGGTCCAGCTCACGCCAAACCATCTCGATTGGGTTCAGGTCTGGTGAGGCCAGGTCATCTGGCGTAGCACCCCATCACTCTCCTTCTTAGTCAAATAGCCCTTACACAGCCTGGAGGTGTGTTTGCAGTCATTGTCCTGTTGAAAAATAAATGATGGTCCAACTAAACGCAAACCGGATGGAATAGCATGCCGCTGCAAGATGCTGTGGTAGCCATGCTAGTTCAGTATGCCTTCAATTTTGAATAAATCCCCAACAGTGTCACCAGCAAAGCACCCCCACACCGTCACACCTCCTCCTCTATGCTTCACGGTGGGAACAAGGTATGTAGAGTTCATCCATTCACCTTTTCTGTGTCGCACAAACACACGGTGGTTAGATCCAAAGATCTCAAATTTGGACTCCTCAGACCAAAGCACAGATTTCCACTGGTCTGATGTCCATTCCTTGTGTTCTTTAGCCCAAACAAGTCTCTTCTGCTTGTTCCCTGTCCTTAGCAGTGGTTTCCTAGCAGCTATTTTACCATGAAGGCCTGCTGCACAAAGTCTCCTCTTAACAGTTGTTCTAGAGATGTGTCTGCTGCTAGAACTCTGTGTGGCATTGACCTGGTCTCTAATCTGAGCTACTGTTAACCTGCGATTTCTGAGGATGGTGACTCGGGTAAACTTATCCTCCGCAGCAGAGGTGACTCTTGGTCTTCCTTTCCTGGGGCGGTCCTCATGTGAGACAGTTTCTTTGTATCGTTTGATGGTTTTTGACACTGCACTTGGGGACACTTTCAAAGTTTTCCCAATTTTTCGGACTGACTGACCTTCATTTCTTAAATTAATGATGGCCACTCGTTTTTCTTTACTTAGCTGCTTTTTTCTTGCCATAATACAAATTCTAACAGTCTATTCAGTAGGACTATCAGCTGTGTATCCACCAGACTTCTGCACAACACAACTGATGGGCCCAGCCCCATTTATAAGGCAAGAAATCCCACTTATTAAACCTGACAGGGCACACCTGTTAAGTGAAAACTATTTTTGGTGACTACCTCTTGAAGCTCATCAAGAGAATGCCAAGAGTGTGCAAAGCAGTAATCAAAGCAAAAGGTGGCTACTTTGATGAACCTAGAATATAAGACATATTTTCAGTTGTTTCACACTTTGTTTGTTAAGTATTTCATTCCACATGTGTTAATTCATAGTTTTGATGCCTTCAATGTGAATCTACAATTTTCAGAGTCATGAAAATAAAGAAAACTCTTTGAATGAGAAAGTGTGTCCAAACATTTGGTCTGTACTGTATATGTATAGTTGCCAGATTATAAAACATACTCGGTTGCACGGCTGATGTCACTCTACTGTTTAAATATATATATACTAGAAGGTGGCCCGATTCTACGCATCGGGTATTCTAGAATTTACGTATTGTGTAGTTAATGTATGATTTTTGTTATATATATATATAGATGTTGTTGTCTGTAGTTACCAAGTGTTTGTTTAGGGGCTGTAAATGTTCTGGGTGTTGTCTGGGTGTGGCGGGGGGTGAGAGCGGTGTTGTTTGTGTGTTGCGTTATTTGTGGAGCGTTGTGTGTCTGTAGTGTTGTGTGTGTGTGTTGCGCGGTTTGTGTGGGTGTGGGGTGTGTGTGTGTGTTTTGGGGGGAGGTATGTTTTGTGCAATGTGTGTGTTGTGCGGTATGTGCGTATATTTGTGTGTGCCGTGGTGTTTGTGTGTTGGGAGTTATGTGTGTGCGGCGTTGTCTGTGTGTGTGGGTGTCTGTGTAGGGCGGTGTTTGTGTTTCCCAGTGCGTGTGTGGTGTGTTGTGCAGTGCGTGTGTGGCGGCGTGTGTGTGTTTTGGGGGGAGGTGTGCACCCCCCATCGTGCTCCATCCCCCATGATGCGCACCCCTCATCGTGCTCCATCCCCCATGCTGCGCACCCCCCATCATGCTCCATCCCCACTCCCCATTGTGCTCCATCCCCCATGCTGCGGACTCCCCATCGTGCTCCATCCCCCATGCTGCGCATTCCCCATCGTGCTCCATCCCCCATGCTGCACATTCCCCATCGTGCTCCATCCCCCATGCTGCGCACTCCCAAACGTGCTCCATCCCCCATGCTGCGCACTCCCAAACGTGCTCCATCCCCCTATGCTGCGCACTCCCCATCGTGCTCTATCCCCCATGCTGCGCACTCCCAAACGTGCTCCATCCCCCATGCTGCGCACCCCCCATCGTGCTCCATCCCCCATGCTGCGCACCCCCCATCGTGCTCCATCCCCCATGCTGCGCACTCCCCATTGTGCTCCATCCCCCATGCTGCACATTCCCCATCGTGCTCCATCCCCCATGCTGTGCACTCCCAAACGTGCTCCATCCCCCATGCTGCGCACTCCCCATCGTGCTCCATCCCCCATGCTGCGCTCTCCCCATCGTGCTCCATCCCCCATGCTGCGCACTCCCCAACGTGCTCCATCCCCCATGCTGCGCACTCCCCATCGTGCTCCATCCCCCATGCTGTGCACTCCCCATCGTGCTCCACAGTCACACATCAGACAGTATACACGCACACATCTGATCGCATACACTCACACACACACCCCACTTCTCCCTGTGCCCACCGGTGGGCAGTCCCAGCAGCTGTGCTGCACGCCGTGCTCCTCTGCCGCATACACTCACACACTCACACATCAGAACACACTCACACACATCCGATCGCATACACTCACACACACACACTGACGATATCGCACATACGCGCTCACACAATCACAACATCCGGAGATACCACATGCTTCCGGCCATGTGATCCTCTGGCAGGTCCTGGAAGGTCACTGCACAGTATCGACGCCGAGAAGCAAGCGATATCACGGGATGTTGTGAGTATGTGGATGCAATCTGATGTGTGTGTGAGGTGTGTGTGTGAGAGTGAGTGTGATCTGATGTGTTTGTGTCTGTTCTCACCTGGGAGTCGGGTCTCCGTGTCGGTTCGTGGAATGCGTGCAGGGGGCGGGGCCAGAGCGAGCGTGCAATGCGTGAGGGGGGCAGGGCGTGGCCGAGTTGCCAATGCGTGCAGGGGGCCGGGGCAAGAGGCCAATCCGTGTGGGGGGCAGAGCCTGGGCGAGCGGCCAATCCGTGCGGGGGGCGGAGCCGAGGCGAGGCGAACAGCCAATCCGTGCGGGGGGGCGGAGGCGAGGCGAGCGGCCAATCCGCTGCTTGTCACCGTAAGGACACAATTTTGGAGCAAGAAAGACAGACAGACAGAATAAGGCAATTATATATAGATATATATATATATATAATATTATATATACACAGACAGTACAGTGACACACAGACAGTAGAGTACACCTTTACAGGAACACTATATGGGCCTTTGGCGGTAGAAGTAGCCCCCTAAGCATTTGCGGCTAAACAGGTTGCACCAATGATATGTCCGCCCCTGTCTTCTCCAAATCTGTGCACTACCTGCTAAGGCTGCTTTCACACATCCGGTTTGAGCACTGCGGCTAAATCCGGCTATAAAACCTATGCAACGGATGCGGCGAAAAAAACGCATCCTTTGCATAAGTTTTTACATGCGGCCCGTCCGGTTTTGGCCGGTTGCAGCACACTACTGAGCATGCGCAGTGCAAAAAACCGCATGCGGTGGCCGGATGCGTTTTTTGCCGGATCGCGCCGCATCCGGCGTCCATAGGCATGCATTGGAAAATGCGCCACATCAGCCGGATACGGCACGATGCGGGGTTTTTTTGCCGGACAAAAAACCTGCCAGGCAACGTTCCATCCGGCCGCCGCATGGGCTAAATATGCAGTGTCCGGCAAAAAACGGAAAGAACGCAAGGCCATGCGGCACAATCCGGCACTAATGAAAGTCTATGCAGAAAAAACGCAACCGGCGGCAAAAAAAAACGGTTGTGTTTTTTCTGCAAAGAGTCGGATTGTGCCGCACAGGAAAAACCGGATGTGTGAAAGCAGCCTAAGGGGAATAGTGGTATTAGATAAAAATTCATTAGTGAACTATTAGAGCCAATTCTGGAACCTGAGCCGAGCCAATAGATGCAGCTGAGTAACAAGAGCCTGAATCCCCATCACTTCAGTGTATGGCTTATTTAATATGACTTTTCTGATTTATGATATTGTCATCTATCTGTAATTATCAGAAAAGTGTCAAGTGTGACAGACAGCAGGGTAATCAGTCAGGAGGGAGAAATACAGAAGACAGTCACAACAAGCAGATTAGGTGAACCCTCACGGAGACTTACATATCCAGGACTCATGTCCCAAAATACATCAGGATATGCTTCATTTTCGGGATTCCCCTGTGAGTTCTGCCTTAGCACAACCTGCTCCATGTCCTCCGAGTAACAAGGAAGTAGTGAAATAGGAGCTGCTGTAGTATCAGCGATGAAAAGAAAGGGGAGGGCGGTAACGGCAGAGGTAGAATAAGGAAGAGATAGGATGAAAATGTAAAAGCTGTATGAGAAGACTTGTGTCTTGTTTCCATAACACTTTTGCCTTGAATGTTTATGTTGAGTATGCTTAAAGGGGTTGTCCACTTTATCTTTATTTTACCAAATGTATAGGGGACATGACCCTGTGACACCTACATATTAGTATTACAGGTTCTCCTCATGTACTTATTAGTGCCTTCCTCACAGACTGCACAGCTATCCTTTCCATAAAATGACAATTGATGGAGGATCATGTGACCAGACATGTCCATGGGGCTCGTCCAATAGAAAAACAGCTTTCTACATAGTTTTTTCTTATTGGAGCATGCTGGTGGTCACATTATCCTCGATCAGCAGTAATTCTGAGAAAAGGAAGACTTCACTAACAGGCGAGTGGCACTTCACAGAAGAGGACAATCAGTAATACTAGTAAGTGCCACAAAATCACCTCCACAACTCATTCGTTAAAATAAACATAAAATGGACAATAATGAATTTCTTTTTTCAGAATCTGTAAATTTACAGAGACCCATCACAAGCAATAAATGTATAGGACTGAAAACATTTCTATCCATAAGGATGTCTATGCTACAGTGGCACCCCTGAGGCTTAAGTCGCCACAGGGTACTGCACCTAACCAGAGGTGCAGTATTCATCTCAGGTAAGGAGGAGGTCATTGCCGGTAAGCTACCACAATCCACCACAGCACACGGTCAGATGCCCTCTCACTGGGACTGGGCTAGGGTAGAGACATTGGAGGGTGGCCATCACTAATGTAGTAGACCCTCTGCTCACTAGTTCAGGAACCCGGGGGAGGAGCTTGACAAAGGGATGCAAGGCGACAGACACACACACACAAACAGTCTAGCTGAGACACGGAACAAGTGAGACGTAGGAGAACACGGTTGTTGAGGGGAGAGTTGCGCTGTGGCGCCCTGGACTAGCCAGGTCGTCACAGATAACACACAAACACCCCACCCCCATTAGACAGGGACACCAGCCAAACACAAAACCCTTGTTGCCTCCCTCCAGTGTCTGATGTCCACACCAGGTGGGGCGGAGCCAAGCGGTTGGCCCCACCCACCGAGGAGTTCACAGGCCTGGAGGCGGGAAAAGTGTCAGAAAGAGTTTGGAGTTTGAGGATTGAGGAGCGAACACTTGGGTGTCTGGGTTTGTGGCCCAGGCACTGACAGCAAGGTTGGCAGACGGTGGTGGCCGTCTGCAGGAGTGGTGGAGCAACGTGGAACCGAAGGACCGGGGTCGGGCCCGCCGGTATCGACCGGGGAGCGAAGTGAAGCCAGCACACACAGGCAGAGCCATCGGATCCCGACCAGGCTTGGAGCCGCCAACAATAGTCAAATCCGAATGTGACCGGAACCACAGGGGTTTCCTAACAGCAAAAGTCCCTATTGAAGGCAACCGCCCACACCGTGAGGGTATACAGCTACCGCCTAAGGCTAGAGACCCAAGGGCCAGCGCCTGCGGGCAAATGGGCTCCTCCGGTACCCATACACCGGGGAGTGGACCACCGTTGGGGATCCATAGTAGTCAACTAAGAACATCAAGGTGCAGGGAAAGACAGCCGCCATCACCTGTCCGAGGAGAGACACAGCAGCCGGCTCTGGGACCCGTCCATCCAGCCGTTTGGTTTACCGCGGACTTTGTACATTTCTTACTGAGTGAGTACACCCGTGCCATCCGGCACCGCGCCGCGCTGTCCCTGCAACCCTGCACCTCACCAACCCTGCCTCCCCGTCACATCATCGGGCCCCGGGACCACCGACTTCTACCCACGGAGGGGGAAAACAACTTCCCAGCTGCTCCCTACCATCGCTCCCAGGATCCCCGTCACCAGCGGTGGTGCCCATCTTCACCACGACCCGTGGGTGGCGTCACGGACCAAATCCCCCAAACCAACCACCCTTTTCACTCACGGGCGAGGAGCGCCGCTCGAGTCCCTGGATCCGGCCCACCGCTCGAGCCACCAAGCAACAGCAGCGCCAGACCCGAGCGTTAGTGAGCGCGCAGCAGCGGCGGCATCCTCCCCGCCTGCGTCAACTTTGCGTCACGAACAGGATTGAACCCATCTACTTACCAGTAGAAGTGCGCCTTGTGATCTCCGCCGGCGGTGTCCGGCAGAAAATTTTGAAGCGCCGCCATCTTGGCGCGAAAATCTCCTGCTCGAGCATCTTCTCCGAGCAGGGAAGGCGTGAAAGCAAAGCCCCGCCCCAACATACGGAAGTGCTGAAGAGAACCAAGGGGGGGCGGGTGTGTGTCTGCCTAATGTAGCCGAGGCTATAGGAAGCGGGGATGCCAGGACTCTGCAAGATATCCCGTTCCTGGAGGCCGTGCAAGTATGATGTCCATCCCGTCCAGCAGGCCCACACCCGGAACAGCGGCGTGGGTGGAGGCTCGGGTGGCCCAGTTAAGCCGCAGGCTGCAGACCCAGCTCCAGCTCCTGGTGCAAGAATGGGAGGCTGGAATAGTGGAAGTGGTGATGACCGTGCAGGTCCGTGAGGCGAAAGCAGAATCGGAGGAGCGGGTGAGTGACCCACGCCCCTGTGTCCAGGAGGGACCGGTCGCTGCGGCCGAGGGGCCCGGTCTGCCATCGCTCAGCCTGCTGCGTTCCCCGCTGCCCGTATTGGTCGGTGCCACCCCGCTGGCCGGCCCGCTGCTCCTGAACCCGACAACAGATGACATCACTCCCGCCTGCGAAGATCCACCTGCAGGTGCTGCCAGCGAACGAAAACTTGCCCGACCAGCCCCGACTTCGCTCCCCTGGAAGGTGCCCGCTCCCCAAAGGGAGCCATCCAGCTCGGAGGCCGCCGCACCCGCAGAGGCCCCGGCAGTCTGCCCGGCCAGTACAGAGGTGGAGGGTAGCCCGCCTCAAGCCCGGAAGGTGACGCTGATCGCTTTCAAACTCCAGGCCTCGGCTGAGGCTGCGGAGGGTTGCCGCTGCAAGGCAGCAAAGCAGGCCGCGACACAGCGGTGCCCCCCTAACCAGAAGTTGCCGGTCAAGGCCCGCATCGGGGGGTACCAGCTGGGCCCAACCCCCGCGCTGGAGGAGCCGCCATGTTGGGAGCGGGAGCCAAACCTGATGGGCCGGGAGACAGAGGCCCGGGAGAAAGAGAAGGCTGCTATCCTGGCCCGCACCGTAGAGGCAAAGGACGCTCTCCGGAGAGCCTCTCCCGAAGCTAGGGGCACGATCTTTGAAGGTCAAGTCCGGCAGTTCTTCCCCCGGCGTGGATGGGGGTTTATTCACGAGCCAAGCCTTGAGGTCGAGGCGTTCTTCTCCAGGCGAGATGTGCACAGCCAGCTGTCCCTGGGCCATCTGGAGCGTGACCTTTGTGCGGGAGAATTGGTCACATACCTGTCACCTGGGAGAGAGGGGCTGGTTCGCCCTGAATGTCCAGAGAAGGGTGAGCCATGATGACCACGAGCAGCCCCGGTCACCTCCTCCGCCATACAGTCCTAGGGCGGATCCGGAGGAAGCGAGTGGTGATAGTGATCTCCAGTAGTGGCAGCGGTCCGCTGTTGCAAGCAGTTGTCCCCGTTGGGACCCTCAGCAGTTTAATTGAATGACATTAATCAACCGTGACCTTCACCTGATTGACTACTTGATTATTCCGGCTGTTGCCGACAAGTTGTCCCCGGAGGGACCCTAAGTGTTTGTACCACCTACATGAGAGACTACTCATGGACATGGCCGAGAACTGGCAGGTCACCCACGAACTGGTGGACTTGTAAATAGTTTTGTGGGATGGAAACCGTTGCTACCTCCGGAGAGGCAGATTGGAGGAAGGGCCCGCAGCAGAGCAGGCTGGGGCCCGGCCACCACCTGGACCGGTGGCCATCCTCCGGGGCTCAGGGGTCCCCCAAGGACGTGGAGTCTCCTGAGATGACAGCCGGGTGCGAGTAACCATACCCGTTCCCGCTCGGGCAGCCTGAACCTGAACTGGGGTCAAGGGGTGCTGCCCACTTCTTAGGGGCAGCATCAGGGCTAGGTTGCTTGGGTGGGAGAGCGGAAGACATCCGTCCGTCCGTCAGTATTAAAAATGTTTTGTTTATATGTGCAACGTTTAACCTCATAACGACGGCAGTACGACTTAAAGCAGCGGCAAAACAGGGTACTTATTCTGTTCCGCCGCTTTAAAGCGGCGGGCCGAAAAAGCCCTGTAGCGCCCCCCAGCGACCGAAAATCTCAGGGGTTTCAGCTACCGGGGGTAGCTGAGACCCCCCAGATTATGAATCGGGGTGGTTTTTTTGGACCCCGATAATGTGATCGCCGGTATACACCGTATACCGACGAACACATGAAAAAAAAAGAAATGACCGGTAAAACTAATTTCTTTTTCATCTGTCGTGATCAAACATGTCAGATGAGAAAGAAATATAAACCCTTAGTGCCCCCAAAGCCCCCGGTACCGGAGAGCCCCCCGCCCCACCCCTACCCCCCTCCGGAAGTCATAATGGCGCCGAAGCGCACAGAAAACTGCCGCCGCCGCCGGCTCTGCATTCATTTCCCTCCGATCTGAAATGATCAAACATTTCAGATCGGAGGGAAATGTCCTCCCCCTGACCCCTAATCCGGTACACCAGAGCCCTCTGGTCCCCCGGAGCCCCTCCGGTTCTCCAAAGAGCCCCCAGTTCCCCCCTCGGAGCATGCAAGATGGCGGCGCGCAGCGCACAGTAGCGCGCGGCCGCATTCATCCTGCTCTTTCTGCCGCATGTGACACGTCACATGCGACAGAAAAGTTGTCGCCAGGTCACCCCGCGTCAGCCCCCCGTCAGCGCCCTGTTACCTGGCTTCTGCTCCATCCCCGCGATCACTCCGCCTCCTTCTAGAAAGCTGGCGGCGCATGCGCAGACAGCGGCTGTCAGCTGGATCCTTGCAAGCAGGGACGCTGACCTCGCTGCTGCACTGTGGACCAGGGGAGAGTGAGTGCAGTAATCTGCAGCCACACTCCTCACATGGAGAGCCTGCTGTTCTAGAAAATGGGGGGTACGTTCTGCGAGCGTGCCCCTCATATTCTGGAATGAGGTTACTGCAGGTCACTCTGCCCTAGGTTGGACCGGGGCAGTGTGAGTGCAGTATTCTCAGATTACTGCACCCACACTGCTCATGGAGAGCTTGCTCTTCTAGAAAATGGGGGATACGTTCCCTGAACGTGCCCCCATATTCTAGAAGGTCCAGAACCGTCGAGGGACCTCCAAAATGCAGCGACCGGAATTTGTTTATTTTCAATAAATTGGTGAAAGAGGAATGTTTTGGGGAGGTTTTTTTTCAAATAAATTTTTTTTTTGTCTTTATTTTTTTCTATTACTGACTGGATTAGTGATGTCGGGTATCTGTTTAGATGCCGTGACATCACTAACCCCAGGGCTTGATGCTAGGTGACATTACAGCTGGTATCAACCCCGTATATTACCCCGTTTGCCACCGCACCAGGGCGCGGGATGAGCTGGGGTGAAGCGCCAGGATTGGCGCATCTAATGGATGCGCCACTTCTGGGGCGGCTGCGGCCTGCTATTTTTAGACTGGGAAGAGTCCAATAACCATGGCTCTTCCCACCCTGAGAATACCAGACCCCAGCTGTCCGCTTCACCTTGGCTGGTGATCTAATTTGGGGGGGACCCGCGTTTGTTTGTTTTTTTTTAAAAAAAAAACGCCTGGGGAGCCCTCCAAATTGATCACCAAACAAGGTGAAGCTGTCAGCTGTGGTTTGCAGGCTACAGCTGTCTGCTTTACCCTAGCTGGCTATCAAAAATAGGGGGGACCCCACGTCGTTTATTTTAATTATTAATTTTTTGGGGGGCTAAATACAAGGCTAGGCACCCTTTAGTGCCACATGAAAGGCACTAAAGGGCGCCAGCTTAGAATATGCAGGGGGGGTGGGATGTTATATATGTTTGACATCTATCCATTCATCCATTGTAGCATTTTAGGCTGTGTGCCCACGATCAGGGTTTGCAGCGTTTTGGGCGCAGAGTGTTTTCCCTGCATCCATAGCGCTGCGTTGTGCAGTAGAAGCACAGTGGAAGGATTTTTAGAAATCCCATGCCCAATGTGCTTCTTTTCTCCGCAGCATACACTGACCTGTGGTGCAGCTTCCCGAGCCTCAGCATGTCAATTTATGCTGCGGAGACAAGAGTGTTCTCTGCAGGTAGAATAGAGCTCCACAGCAGCCTGAACCCAAATCGTGGGCATGGGCAGCTGTGTTCTCACTCTTGGGGTCACTTGTGGGGGGTTTCTGCTGTATAGGTACCCAAGGGGCCCTGCAAATGTGACATGGACAATTTATTTCAACTTTTCCAGAATTCAAATGGTGCTCCTTCCATTCCAAGCCCTCCCATTTATCCAAACAGAGGTTTTTGGCCACATGTGGGGTATCCCTGTGCTCATAAGACATTGGATTACAACCTGTTGGGTCCACGGTTTGTTGTTGCCTCTTGAAAAAGTAAGAAATATGATGCTAAAGCAACATTTTTGTGAAATAAATGAAAAATTTCAATATGGCAACCTAAGCTTATCAAATTCTGTGAAGTACTCTTGGATTCAAACTGCTCACTATATACCTAGATAAAAGCCTTGAGGTGTCTTGTTTCCAGAATGGGGTCACTTGTGGGGGACCTCCACTGTTTAGGCACCTTAGGGGCTTTCCAAATGCAACATAGCGTCCGCTAATGATTCCAGCCAATTGTGCAGTCAAATGGCGCTCCTTCCCTTCCGAGCCCTGCTGTGCACCCAAACAGTTGATTTCCACCACACATAAGCTATCAGCATACTGAGGAGAAATTGCACAATAAATTTTATGCTGAATTTTTTCCTTTTACTCTTGTAAAAAAAAAAAGCTACCTGGTTGAAATAACAATTTTGTGGTAAAAATGTATTTTTTTATTTTCACAGCTCAACATTATAAACTTCTGTGAAGCACCTGGGGGTTCAGGGTACTCACCAAACATCTAGATAAATTCCTTGTGGGGTCTATATTAAAAAATGTGGCCACATGTTGAGGAGCTTCACTGTATAGACACCTCAAGGGCTCTCCAAATGCAACATGGCGTCCGCTATTGATTCCAGACAATTTTGCAGTCAAATGGCACTCCTTCCCTTCCGAGCCTCGCCGTGTACCCAAACAGTTGATTTCCACCACATATAAGGTATCGCCAAACTTAGGAGAAATTGCACAATAAATTTCATGGTGATTTTTTTCCTGTTACCCTTGTGAAAAAAAAGCTACCTGGTTGAAATAACAATTTTGTGGTAAAATTTTATTTTCTTATTTTCATGGCTCAACGTTATAAAATTCTGTGAAGCACCTGGGAATTCAGGGTACTCACCAAACATGTAGATAAATTCCTTGAGGGGCCTAGTTTCCAAAATGGGGTCACCTGTGCCGGGTTTCTGCTGTTTAGGTACCTTAGGGGACCTCCAAATGCGACATGGTGCCCGCAATCTTTTTAAGCCAAATTTCCTTTCCAAAATTCAAATATTGCTCCTTTCGTTCCAAGCCCTCCCATTTGTCCAAACAAAGGTTTCAGACCACATGTGAGGTATCACCACGCTCATAAAAAAAGTGGGTAACAAACCTTGAGGTCAAATTTTTGGAATTACCTCTTGAAAAAGTGAGAAAATTGATGTTAAAGCAACATTTTTGAGAAAATTATTAAAATTTTCAATATGACAACGTAACGTTAACAAAATCTGTGAAGTACCTGTGGATCCAAAATGCTCACTATACCCCTAGATAGAAGCCTTGAGGGGTCTAGTTTCCAAAATGGCATCACTTGTGAGGGGTTTCTTCTGTTTAGGTACCTTAGCGGACCTGTAAATGCAACATGGTGCCCGCAATCTATTTCAGCCAAATTTGCTTTCCAAAATTCAAATATTGCTCCTTCTGTTCCGAGCCCTCCCATTTGTCCAAACAGAGGTTTCTGACCACATGTGGGGTATCGGCACGCTCATAAGAAAGTGGGGAACAAGTTTTGGGGTCCATTTTATTGTGTTATTTCTTCTAAAAGTGAATACATTTGGGTTAGAGCAACATTTTTAGGTAAAATTTAATTTTTGCTTTTTTTCATTCCACATTGCTTTTGTTCATGTGAAGCACCTGAAGGGTTACTAAACTTCTTGAATGTGGTTTTGAGTACTTTGGGGGGTGCAGTTTTTAGAATGGTGTCACTTTTGGGTATTTTCTGTCATCTAGGCCTATCGAAGTCACTTCAAATGTGATGTGGTCCCTAAAAAAATGGTTTTGTAAATTTTGATGTAAAAATGAGAAATCGCTGATAAACTTTGAACTCTTCTAACTTCCTAACAAAAAAAAATTTTGTTTCCAAAATTGTGCTGCTATAAAGTAGACATGTGGGAAATGTTATTTATTAACTATTTTGTGTCACAGAAATCTCTGGTTTAACGGTATAAAAATTCAAAAGTTGAAAATTGCTAAATTTTCTAAATTTTTGCCAAAATTCAATTTTTTTCATAAATAAACGCAAAAAATATTGTCCTAAATATTGTCTTAAATTTGGTACTAACATAAAGTCCAATATGTGATGAAAAAACAATCTCAGAATCACCGGGATCCGTTGAAGCGTTCCAGAGTTATAACCTCATGAAGTGACACTGGTCAGAATTGCAAAATTTGGTCTAGTCATTAAGGTGAAAATTAGCTCCATCACTAAGGGGTTAAGTGTCCTCACAAAAATGCTTACATATTCAAAATGTTTATATGTTATTTATGGTTTTACAGTTTTGAAAAAAAAAATAAAACCGGTGATGGACGGGCAGCCCGCGGACGGTCTGCATTTCACCAAGGGGGAATGTGGCGCCCTGGACTAGCCAGGTCGTCACAGATAACACACAAACACCCCACCCCCATTAGACAGGGACACCAGCCAAACACAAAACCCTTGTTGCCGCCCTCCAGTGCCTGATGTCCACACCAGGTGGGGCGGAGCCAAGCGGTTGGCCCCACCCACCGAGGAGTTCACAGGCCTGGAGGCGGGAAAAGTGTCAGAAAGAGTTTGGAGTTTGGTGTCTGGGTTTGTGGCCCAGGCACTGACAGCAAGGTTGGCAGACGGTGGTGGCCATCTGCAGGAGTGGTGGAGCAACGCGGAACCGTAGGAACGGGGTCGGGCGTTGGCCCGCCGGTACCGACCGGGGAGGGAAGTGAAGCCAGCACACACAGGCAGGGCCATCGGACCCCAACCAGGCTTGGAGCCGCCGACAATAGTCAAATCCGAGTGTGACCGGAACCCCAGGGGTTTCCTAACAGCAAATGTCCCGATTGAAGGCAACCGCCCACACCGTGAGGGTATACAACTACCGACTAAGGCTAGAGACCCAAGGGCCAGCGCCTGCGGGCAAATGGGCTCCTCCGGTACCCATACACCGGGGAGCGGACTACCGTTGGGGATCCATAGTAGTCAACTGAGAACATCAAGGTGCAGGGAAAGACAGCCGCCATCACCTGTCCGGCGAGAGACACAGCAGCCGGCTGCGGGACCCGTCCATCCAGCCGTTTGGTTTACTGAGGACTTTGTACATTTCTTACTGAGTGAGTACACCCGTGCCATCCAGCACCGCGCCGCGCTGTCCCTCAAACCCTGCACCTCACCAACCCTGCCTCCCCGTCACATCATCGGGCCCCGGGACCACCGACCCCTACCCACGGAGGGGGAAAACAACATCCCAGCTGCTCCCTACCATCGCTCCCAGGATCCCCGTCACCAGCGGTGGTGCCCATCTTCACCACGACCCGTGGGTGGCGTCACGGACTAAATCCCCCAAACCAACCACCCTTTTCACTCACGGGCGAAGAGCGCCGCTTGAGTCCCTGGATCCGGCCCACCGCTCGAGCCACCGAGCAGCAGCAGCCGCAGCAGCGCCGGACCCGAGCGTTAGCGAGCGCGCAGTAGCGGCGGTGTCCTCCCCGCCCGCGTCAGCGCCATAGCTCCCTCAGGACCGAGCGCACAGACAGGGTGCAGAGCCCTAGGCTGGTGGGCACTTCACGTCCCGCCAGCAGAATCCGCCGGGCAGAGGATTTCAAGTCTTCTAGCCCACACAAAGTGCCCGGGGCACAGCAGCATATAGAACCAGGAGTCGTGACAATAAGACGGCACCAACTACGGACTCACCCTGCCTGCTATACGGGACAGGAACGGGGTCCATTCAAGGACTCGGTTTCACGTGAGGCTTCAAGCCGCAGGGACTCACACCACACAGTGCGGGGAGGAAGGACGACACCGGTTCTGACCTCCAAACTATCTGGGATCGGCTGGGGCCCATCACAGCGGAGTCCGGCAGTCCTAAGGCGGTGACATCTCAGTGAGTAAAAAACTTTAACTGCTACAGCTGTGTCGTCCAATCCTTCCCGCGCCCCACGCTTCATTATCCGAGTAGACTGCTACTCCCAACTTCCCTGGGGGCCTGAGCTCTGCCTGTGGATAGCTGTACCAACCTAGCTGCACTACCATCTGCCCTCAGAGAAAACCCCTTGCAGTGGCGACTCCCATATCATAGCCACACACCACAGGTGGCATCATGAAAAACTACTATCCCCATCATCGCCATCCCCTCATTTATTGACACTGCCGAGGTCACGGAACCGGGCCTAGCCTCTGTGACATCCCAACCCCCGCACCTGCCCAGTGACGAGTAACCACCCCAGACCCCGTGGGCACATCTCTACATTTTAAGGATTTTCATAAATAACATGTTAAAGTGGTTCTCCGGTGAAAATCTCTATATTGTACAGGCCATTACTGTTATGCATGTACCACATCTACAGGTTTTATAGTTAAAGGGAATCTGTCACCAGATTTGTGCTACCTAATCTGAGAGCAGCAAAATGTAGACACAAAGACCATGATTCCAGTGATGTGTCACTTACTGGGATGATAGCTGCAATTTTCATAAAATCATTGTTTTATCAGAAGGAGATTATTGCTACATGACTGGTAAATCTGCTGTCAGGTAGTCTTCCATATTCATGAGCTCTTTATAACCCCACCACTGATTGTCAGTTTTCTGCCTATGCACAGTGTACACTAAAAGCTACCAATCATTGGGTGGGCGGGGTTATACAGAGCTCAGCATTCAGAGAACTGCTAGAGCTGCAGCAGATAAATCAGGCATTTTATCAAAGCCGCCCCAAGTAGTTCAAGTAAACAAAACATTGCTAGAATCAGGATCTCTGTCTCTACATTATGCTGCTCTCAGATGAGGTAGCAAAAACCTGGTGACAAATTCCCTTTAAGAGCTGGAGATGAGGAACACTGTGTTGGAGTAAGTCATGACTGCATGTGGACATACTAAGAAGAAACTATACCACCCTGTAAATATTGTGCTTATTGATCATTACCTCTCTCTGTACTTTGGATGAGGGATCATCACTTTCTTCAGCTGATTCCAAATCAGTGGTGGGTGTGACTGCCTGTGTATGTGAAGGACATAGAAATGTAATCACATAACATTAATATTATCACAACTATAAGATTTATAATATTTCTATCAGATTACATTTAAGGTTCTTAAAGGGGTTGTCCTGCATTGGGGTACAAGTCTGCAGTCTATGTTGCAGCACACTTGTGAATCCTCATCGCGTGCAGTGAGCATGCTGTCAGGATTTTACAATGCAGTGTACGGAAGTGTGCAAATCTCATAATTGTCGTATAATGATAGCCCACTCACGACACCGTCACTGGAGAATCCTGACAGTGGGCACAGTGCGTTGGGAGGATCCACAAGTCAGCAGTCCCATAGATTGACTGTAGACTTATACCCCAAAGCCGGTCAACCTCTTTAAAAGGGGTCATCCACTACTGAACAACTCCAGTTTAATCAATTCAGTGCACCACATAAAATAAAAACAGTCAATACTCTCCTTTTGCAGTGCCACTGTGTCAGTAATGTTGGCGCCATTGTTACCGGTGAGTGATTTGCCTTGTTGTGCCATTTGCCAGCTGCAGCCAAGAAGCAACCGTTTTATGATCAATAATCCATCTATTCTAACAAAATAGCAAAGACATGACAGCTGACATGTGGCTGCCCATTCACTGTACCTGGCACAATAAGTCACATACCTCTTTGGGAACAGTGGCACTGACATCGTTGGATCACCGCCGCTGCGGGAGGTGAGCTATACTGAGTTTATATTTTAAAACTCAACTGTCCTTTAATTTCTTGTTAACCTTAATAAGGGAAATATATAAAAACTGCCAAATCTTATTAGAGTGCAGCTTTAGTTTTCCCCAATATCCTTTCTAATGGAGAGCTGGAGTGTTATAGGTTTTTATTGGTGTATGTTCACACGCAGCATTTTTGCAGCATTTTTTTCTGAAGCCAAAAGCTCCTGGATTAACAGTAAAAATGTTGCATTGAAGTTATCCATTTAGCGGCATTTTCATGGCTTTTTGCTTCAGTCTTTTGCAGCATGATTTGTGTGCGAATTACATGTGAGCTTTCTCTACATTACATCTTTAATAAAGTTAATTTTATGCATCAAAAATGCTATGAAAACGCAGTGAAAATGCAAAAAAAGTTGCACTTTTTGCTGCATTGCTTCACTTTCTCACTGCTTTCTATGGATCAAAACACACTGCAAAAACATTGAAAGAATTGACATGCTGCAGATTTAAAAAAAATGCTGAAGTTCTTAAATTCAGTCAGGAAATAAAATAAGCGTGTGCAGGTGATTTCTGACATCTCATAGCTTTTGCTGGTACTGTAAAAAGCAGCTTTTAATTTGCTAGAAAAAAAACAGAGCAGAAAAATGCTGAAAAAAGCTGCATGTGAACAAGGACTACAACTCTGTTCCTATGTTTGTTATAAGAGTGTAACGGGGTGCCAGGGGTGCCTCGGGGCTTGTAGTCGTGGCCCCTTCTGCTAGGCTTACCCCTGGCTCCGCCGTCACTATCGGGACAGGAGATGACTTGGTGGGGCAGAGTGTGGTGGTGCAGATGTCGTCCGACGTATAAACACTCTCCAGGCATGATTCGGTGCAAATAAAAGACATTCTTTATTTCACAACTCTTCCCACAACCGGCAGTTACAGATGACTTCACGTTTTCCTTAGCTGGGGGGGAAAGCCTGCCCTGACGTCTCCTCCAGTGGGGATGTGCCCTGCTACTCTGCTTCACCCGGCTCCCACTACGGCTACCCACAGACCGGACCCACACCGGGACTGGTTCGCACTTTGAGGTTCCGCCCGCTCCTTTTTTCTCCGGCTTCCCTATTCTTCCAGCTCCCACACTCTGCCCCTGCTCCGCTTCTTCTCTCCCGTCCCGGACACAACTGCCTCTGGTTCTAATTTTTCCTTTTACAACTCTCCTTCTCCCCCCCCTTTCTGCTGCCGGCTACTCCTTTCCTCTACCCTGTTCCTATGGGGACAGCCGTCCCACCCGGCCACCAGGGGATCCCACTAAAACAGTGCAATAACAATAAAACATTTTTATTAAATAACATCAACATTCCGGGGAAACTGTACCTCACTGTAAGGGGTCTGCCCACCCCTTACATACCTCCCCTCTTTAAGCCTAAGCCTCCCGGCAAGGCACAAACCTAAAAACCACATTTATGTAATAAAGTCATTGTGATAAAACTACAAACATGTCCACCTTAGGGCACACGCAAGGGGCGCACCAGTCCGGCGCCCGGAGTCCCTCCTGGGAGCTCCCGGTCTTAGAAGATAGCGTGCCCGGAGGCCTTCAGTAGGCACTCCCGGTCTTTGCAGGGCTTCTGCCCGGAGGCTTTTGTAGCACTCCCGGTCTTAGAAGGCAGGAGCACAAAATAGCAAAATCTTTCTTAACAACGCGGAAGAAGCCCCTGGCTTAGTCCAGCATCAGGCTCCTTCCGGGCTCGGCAGCTTGAACAGGTTGGAACAGTAGAACTTTTCCGGCTCTTCAACACAGCCGGTATTCAATACAAACAGGTCCACTATCTTCCGGTCATGACGGTTCACTCGGGGTGATAAGCACGCTGCCATTCAGCCCGTTGAGCCTTCACGTAGTCAGACAAGGACTGACCAGGCAACCGGCGCAGCCTCCGGAAGGGTTCATAGTTGACGGTTGGCTCCGGTGTCTCGGTCTCCGGTCTTGTCTCCTCAACCCCCGACGGGGGTGATGGGGTCGCCGAACGGGACGGCTGGGGGCTGCCCATGACGATCCCCGGGTGAGTAACCAGGCTCTGTTGAATAGCCAGCACCGCCGGGGTCCCCTTCTCTGGGTCAGCGCTCGGTCCGGTCATGACTTCCGGTGCTACTGCCAGTGTGCTTCTCGGGCGGGAAGTCTCAGCCAGTACCGGTCTTTGCTGTGCACGTCGCCGGTATTGGCACTCTTCCCACTCGATTTCTTGCTGCCACTGGGCAGCCTCTTGGGTAGTGGGCATCCGGGTCACTCCTACCGCAAATAGGCCCCGGCATCCCACCTCTCTCATGAACCTCACCTTCTCTCCCGGGTATAAGGTATGAAGGCGTTGTGGTAGGCCCTCAGTGTTCAGGTTCACCCGGTTGTAAAAGTAATGGTCACTGGTCTCTTCATCCTCGATGAAACCATAGCCCTCTTTCTGGTTGAACTTTACTACGGTGCCGACGGTACACTGTCATTCGAACTCATCACTCCGGGGACCGGCCATCATTTCGCGGGCCACGGTTTCGGCCAGCAACCTCTCCTGTACCGGGTCGGGTTCAGGTGACGGGGACTTCCGTTGAGGCAGGGGTGACGGCTGTACTGGGTCCCAAAAGAAGCCCCAATTGTCCCTCTCTAGCTTCCGGGCGTGTGATTCTGCCGGAGCCGGAACTGGAACGTGTGTCGCGGGTCCCACCGCGACTGGCGGGGGTGTCTCCAGATATGGGTATGGGGTTCCCAGGGGCCGGTTCCCCGATGGCAGCTGAGTGGTATACGTCGCTCGAACCTCGGTCGTGGTCTCTCCGGTCACAGCGTCCCACGTCGTCACCCAAGTCACTTTTGTGGCCCATCCCGGTCCTCCGGGTACAGCCGGCAAGTGAGAGGGAAATCCCTCCGCAGACGCAGCCGCAATCTGCTTCTGATGTCTTCGGTCCAGACCACGTGCGACCAACGCATCTTGTTGTCCCTCGGGGTTCTCCATCTTGCCTGCAGTACGAGTCACTAGTAAGGGCGTCAGGGTCGGTGGAGATGCTGGAGGAAGTGGAGGCGGGCCTATTTTTCCCGCTCTTGGGTATACTCCACCCCCAGTCTCACACATCAGGTCGACCCCTCCACGGCGGTTCTTCTTTTTCTCTGGAACACCGCCCACTTCACATATCTTCATCCGTGCCCTGGGACCGGCACCTCCCCTCTTTGGGCGGAGTACTCCGAACTTCTTTTTCGGCACCGGCCAGCCCCAGCCTCTTCTTTTGGCGCCAATTTTTCGCGCGCTTTCTGTGTCCTTGAAGACGACGGCCATCTTGCCGCCATCTTGTGCCCGGTCCAATGCCTCAGGCACTACTTCTTCTTCCCACCAAGGGATCGGAACTCTTCTCCAATAATCCGGATCCTGTACCCTAGGCACCACTTGGTCTCCGTCTTCTTGGGTTGGGACCCCTTGCATACAATTCGCATCCTGCCGACTACGCCACATGTAACGGGGTGCCAGGGGTGCCTCGGGGCTTGTAGTCGTGGCCCCTTCTGCTAGGCTTACCCCTGGCTCCGCCGTCACTATCGGGACAGGAGATGACTTGGTGGGGCAGAGTGTGGTGATGCAGATGTCGTCCGACGTATAAACACTCTCCAGGCATGATTCGGTGCAAATAAAAGACATTCTTTATTTCACAACTCTTCCCACAACCGGCAGTTACAGATGACTTCACATTTTCCTTAGCTGGGGGGGAAAGCCTGCCCTGACGTCTCCTCCAGTGGGGATGTGCCCGGCTACTCTGCTTCACCCGGCTCCCACTACGGCTACCCACAGACCGGACCCACACCAGGACTGCTTCGCACTTTGAGGTTCCGCCCGCTCCTTTTCTCTCCGGCTTCCCTATTCTTCCAGCTCCCACACTCTGCCCCTGCTCCGCTTCTTCTCTCCCGTCCCGGACACAACTGCCTCTGGTTCTAATTTTTCCTTTTACAACTCTCCTTCTCCCTCCCCTTTCTGCTGCCGGCTCCTCCTTTCCTCTACCCTGTTCCTATGGGGACAGCTGTCCCACCCGGCCACCAGGGGATCCCACTAAAACAGTGCAATAACAATAAAACATTTTTATTAAATAACATCAACATTCCGGGGAAACTGTACCTCATTGTAAGGGGTCTGCCCACCCCTTACAAGAGATTCATATAGAATCCAATGGAGCACATAGTAGAGCCGGATCCATTAATGCTCCTTTGTGATCTATGGCTTTTACATGGCAAGAATAGTAATGAATGTTATGCTTTGTGTGGAGAAAAAAGTGGTGAACTTGGACTAAAATCAAATTTGTCACCAGAATTCCCATCACAAACTGAATAAATTACCAAATAGATCTCTAAAGCCCGCTTTACACGCTGCAATATATCTTACGATGTGTCGGCGGGGTCACGTCGTAAGTGACGCACATCCGGCATCGTAAGGTACATTGCATGTGTGTGACAGGTACGTGCGATTGAACGTTAAAACGTTCATCGCATACACATCGTACCTTTCTCTAGAATTGCACGTCAGATTGTTCATCGTACCCGGGGTAGCACACATCGCAGTGTGTGACACCCCGGGAACGATGAACAGATCTTACCTACGTCCTGCGGCTCCCGTCCCACAATGCGGAAGGAAGGAGGTGGGCGGGATGTTTACGTCCCGCTCAGCTCCGCCCCTCCGCTTCTATTGGCTGGCTGCCGCATGACGTCGATGTGACGCCGAACGTCCCTCCCACTCCAGGAAGTGGACGTTCGCCGCCCACATCGTGGTCGTATGGACGGGTAAGTACGTGTGACGGGGGTTACTCGTGTGTGCGACACGTTCAACAAATTGAACATGCCGCACATACGATGGGGGCGTTGCAAATCGCATACGATATCGTATGCGAAATTGCAACGTGTAAAGCAGGCCTTAGGCTTGAAAAGGTGCTTTATTTACTTTGAAAACCTATATCCATGTGAGAATGTCATGTATAATCCTTTACGAAAGCTTAACTCAATCCTGGTCCACCTGAGAGATCCTTGGTGTCCCTCCTCCCTGCTGAGATCTCCCACAGGTCAGGAGAAGCTGCAGCTATCAGTCAGGTTGAGTGGCCAGAGGCTGAATGCACTTGGACCCATGAGTTAGCTCATTCTATAGCTGGATGCTCATTATAAAAAAATATTATACAGCTATTCTGATATAGATTCTCAAAATAAATACACCAGCCTCATCAGATATAAGATATGTAATTTAATAATGTATGCAGATGAAATGTGGTGCCAGAGACACATAAACTTTTTTATGTCCCTGCCAAATGCACACTGTACATTAGTGCCACCTTTGGTTTACTTAACCCAACTTTTGATCTAAAAACATTTTATTTATCAGACACAAATGTAGATCTCATAAGTCGCTAAGACTCAGGGTCCTAGTCACATACAGGCAGCCACCAGGGTTAGGAACTAGATGCAATCTATAGTTTTGTTCATAACTGGAATATGTATGTAAGTTGGAACAGTGTCGGGAGAAAAAAAAAATGATACTCACCTCACTGCTGATGGCTCAGGCTACCATGCTGCTGTGGCGCCCCTGACCTGGTCAGGCACCACTGAGTACTGCACCCATGCTGGGGACAGTACAATACAGGTAATCCAGAAGGCTGACCGAGGTGTGACTACACAGGCGCATAGTGATCAGGTCTCACCCATGTACCTTTGAGAGGACCCCTGGGGAACCCAGGAGGGGGAAAAGCCTTCACCTCCACTGGAATAGTGGAGGGGGCCAAAAGCCTCCATCTCCTCTCAAGGGGTGTGGTAAGAGAGTCTGGTTGCTAGGTGGCGTAGGCAGGCACAAAAGGGAAAAGAGAAGGAGGAGTAAAACGGTCTGCAGCAGAGTGTGGAGGAGTGAGGAGCAGGAAAGTGAAGCTCTGACAGGAGCAGCAGTGAAGGTCCCAGATGTGAGCCGGTTCAGTGCAGAGTCCAGGGAGCTCGAGAGAGGAGCAGATCCCGTGGGCTGCTGTAGTCTGACAGCGTCCGCGCAGTGGCTACCGACGGGGGAGAACGGTCACCTAGGAGTGCTACCCGAAACCCATCTCCAGCTAGAGAGAGAGCACAGAGTGGGAAGTAAGGAGACTGCTAGGGAGAACCAGGCCCAAACGGGCGGCAGATCCCGGAGCGGGGATAGATCCACCTTTCCCTGCTAAACCTGCCGGGGTGGGGCCCTCAAAGCCCACACCACAACACCTAAAAGCCGCAGCCACGTAGCCACAGTTAGGGCCCATAGTTCACAGGAGGCAAGCAGCTGGAGTGATCTGGCCCAGGCAACAAGCAAACGGCGATCGAAGGGGAGAGAGGCTTCAGCAACTTCCCTGGGTGACCCCCATAGGGACTAAAAGTCGGGGTTACCCCAAACCACAGAAGGGCTAAGGAAGGCGAGTTGGTAGTCACCATCAGAAGTCAGCCTGAAGGATACCTGGTTCCAGCCTGGTTCATCCCAGCTACGCCCGGGTTACTCACCCTGCCATCAACTGCGAGTAAAACCCCTGAAAGACATCCTGCGTATGTGGAGTTATTCTGCGCCTTGTAGTTCTACACATCCATACAGGGCCCTGGGGCTTGCCTCACTCTCAGGAGGCTATTCCAACTAACTGCACTCACCATCAGCCCCAGGCGTCCCTCAACCTGCAGTGGCGGTCCCCACTGACCGCAATACTGAGAGTGGCGTCACGACAAGAAGAAGATCTCCTACCTGTGACAAGATCCAGCTGAGTGGAGTCCCTGAAGGTAATGCACCGACACAACACCTGTGGGGCTTCACATCTGGCGTCACGAACAGGATAAGGACTAGACCTGTCCAGACAGGTGACCATGTGCCTGGGCGGTCCGCTTGAAAAATTGGAAGCGCCGCCATATTGCCACCATGAAAAGCGCGCTGAAAAACAACAGCAGCCCGCGCTGGGAGAAGTTACCGCCCACGAAGAGGTGTGGCTACCCAGAGATCCCCTGCAGAGTTCTGACCTCGCAAGTGAAGAGAGCGGAAGCGTCCAGAGACGTCGGGACAGAAAGGGAGCCAGAAGCCTGCTGCTGGGAGAGGAGCTGCTGGAAGAGGCAGAGCAGAAATTGAAGAGCCTGCAACTGGAGGCAGCGACGAGTCCACTGCTGGGAAATCGTACAGAAGAGGGCGCAGAAGAAATGGCGTCTGACCGCAGAAACCCAGAACCGGGCTCCGCTGCCTGGTGGTATCGGGAGCTGGCCCAGTTCTGCGACCGACTGGAAGCCAGGGTCGGAAGGCTGATCAGAGAGGGACGGACGGAGTTTCTCTGGATGACCGCGGCGGTTCAGGCCTATGAGGGGAGAGCCGCGCGCCGAGTGCCAGACCGGGCGGTGACGACTCAGACCCCGATGCTGCCACCGATGGGTGAGTCCAGTGATGCCCCTGCCAGCGCGAGTGCCCCGACCCCTGCTGCCACGCCCGCAGTCCCTGAAGAGGCGCCCGGCGCGGCGACGCTGAGCCAGGCCGCAGCCACGCCAGGTGCGGCCCGCCAAGCCCAGGCCGCCGCAGCGATGCCCTGCTCGGCCCACCAAGACCCGGTCCCTGCAGCGATGCCCTGCCCGGCCCGCAAAGAACCGGCTGCCACCGCGACCCTCATCCATGCCGCGGGTGTGACGCTGACCCAGGCCGCCGCCATGCTAGGCCCGGCCCGCCGAGACCCCACCGCAGCAGCAACGCTCGTCCGCGCCGCAAGTGAGGTGCTGAACCAGGCCGCAGCCACGCCAGGTGCGGCCCGCCAAGCTCCGATCGCTGCAGCGACGCCCAGCCCAGCCTGCACCGATCCCATCGTGACAGCGACGC
The DNA here is from genome assembly GCF_048569485.1 of Anomaloglossus baeobatrachus. NCBI lineage: Eukaryota > Metazoa > Chordata > Amphibia > Anura > Aromobatidae > Anomaloglossus > Anomaloglossus baeobatrachus. The sequence continues at coordinate 662,360,254 of NC_134354.1, forward strand.
CGAGCCAGGCCGCCGCCATGCAGGGCGCGGCCCGCGAAGACCAGGCCGCCGCCATGCCAGGCGCGGCCCGCCAAGATAAGATTGCATCACCATTTACCCCGGCCTGCAAGGCCAGAGCAGACACCGCTCCCCAGTCCAAAGAGGTCCCTGCTGGAAAGCGCACGCTGGGGGAGGACCCCGCATACTGGCAGCTGAAGGCTGACATGGAGGCCAAGTTTCCACAATGGTTGGTGGACCAGTACATACTCCCTCCGCATACCCCCAAGACGACTCCTGCAGCCATCATGCCAAAGAGATCCCTGCCTGGGCCTGCTGAAGAAAGTCCATCCCCAGCACTGCCACCAAAGGAGTGCTCAGAAGAACTAAGGGGGAGGGGAGGCCAGGAAGCTGAGGAGCTGACTCAGGAGCCACCAGCCAGAGATGTTGCCATATTCTCGCTGGGATGAAGAGGAAGATTTATCCAGCAACCTCACCTGGGAGCCTGCCAGCAGTGAAGCAGCCACCCAGCAGAATCCAACCCGCAAGACACGGCGCCGTAGCAGAAACCAGTTGTCACCTGCTCCGCCATCCCCAGAGCAGAGAGAAGTCACGGCCAGAGACCTACAAGAAAAACGGTTCCTGAGAAGAGCCAAAGCACAGGTCAGAGGACCCCTTTGTAGAGGAATTGTGGAAGACTTTAGCCTGAAGTCAGGATACGGATTCATCGTTGCACCTGGTATAAAGGAAGGTATCTTCGTCAATAGAAGAGATGTGAGAGCTCATTTGCCCAGAGGACACCCTGGCAGAAACTTAAAGATGGGAGACTCCGTACAATTTACCATGCATCAAGGAGAAAGAGGCTGGTATGCGCTAGATGTAGTACCATGTCCTAAAGAAGAAGAAAGGAAAGACAGCGATAAAGAAAGAAAAGACAAAGGACCTACTGATGAGACTACCACAGATGAAGAAAAAGGTCAAGGAAGCAACAGGTGCCGCAGCCCTACAGGCCCAAGCCCTGGTGAAGAGGAGTCTGCATAAGTTCATGTAAAGAAAGAAGCATAGAAGTTACCAGTTTGGAAAAGAAGGGAATTTTGTTTACTTACCGTAAATTCCTTTTCTTCTAGCTCCAATTGGGAGACCCAGACAGTGGGTGTATAGCTACTGCCCTCTGGAGGCCGCACAAAGAACTACACTTAAAAGTGTAAGGCCCCTCCCCTTCTGGCTATACACCCTCCCGTAGGAGTACAGATTCCTCAGTTTTAGTACCAAAGCAAGAAGGAGGAAAGCCAATAACAGTTTCAAAAACAAATTCAATCCGATAACACGATCGGAGAACTTAAGAAACAACATGAACAACATGTGCACCCGAAAAAACGAAACCCTAAGAACAAATAGGGCGGGTGCTGGGTCTCCCAATTGGAGCTAGAAGAAAAGGAATTTACGGTAAGTAAACAAAATTCCCTTCTTCTTTTTCGCTCCTAATTGGGAGACCCAGACAGTGGGACGTCCAAAAGCAGTCCCTGGGTGGGTAAAAAGATACCACATGAACGGGCTGTCAGACAGCCTCTTCCTACAGGTGGGCCACCACCGCCTGAAGGACCTGTCTACCTAGGCTGGCATCTGCCGAAGCGTAGGTATGCACTTGATAGTGTTTGGTAAACGTGTGCAGACTCGACCAGGTAGCCGCTTGGCACACTTGCTGAGCCGTAGCCTGATGCCGCAATGCCCAGGACGCACCCACGGCTCTGGTAGAATGGGCCTTCAGTCCAGATGGAATCGGAAGCCCAGCAGAACGGTATGTGTGAAGAATTGGTTCCTTGATCCACCGCGCCAGGGTGGATTTGGAAGCTTGCGATCCCTTATGCTGACCAGCGACTAGGACAAAGAGCGCATCAGAACGGCGTAGAGCCGCCGTGCGAGAAATGTAAATCCTGAGTGCTCTCACCAGGTCCAACAGATGTAAACCCTTTTCAAATTGGTGAACTGGATGCGGACACAAAGATGGCAAAGTGATATCCTGATTGAGATGAAAGGAAGAAACCACCTTGGGAGAAAACTCTGGAATTGGACGCAGTACTACCTTGTCTTGGTGAAACACCAGGAAGGGAGATTTGCAAGATAACGCCGCTAGCTCGGACACTCTTCGAAGAGACGTGACCGCCACAAGAAAAACTACCTTTTGTGAAAGCCGAGAAAGGGAAACCTCTTTCAAAGGCTCGAAAGGCGGCTTCTGGAGAGCAATGAGAACCTTGTTCAGATCCCAGGGTTCCAATGGCCGTCTGTAAGGAGGAACGATATGACAAACTCCTTGGAGAAACGTGCGTACTTTAGAAAGCCGTGCCAAGCGCTTCTGAAAGAATACGGATAGCGCGGAGACTTGACCCTTAAGAGAGCTAAGCGACAAACCTTTTTCCAACCCAGACTGCAGGAAGGAAAGAAAAATTGGCAATGCAAATGGCCAGGGAGAAAACCCCTGAGCCAAGCACCACGCTAAGAATATCTTCCACGTTCTGTGATAGATCTTAGCTGAGGATGGTTTTCTAGCCTGTCTCATTGTGGCAACAACCTCATGAGATAAACCTGAGGCCGCTAGGATCCAGGACTCAATGGCCACACAGTCAGGTTCAGGGCCGCAGAATTCAGATGGAAAAACGGCCCTTGAGACAGCAAATCTGGACGGTCTGGTAGTGTCCACGGTTGGCCTACCGTGAGATGCCACAGATCCGGGTACCACGACCTTCTTGGCCAATCTGGAGCGACGAGTATGGCTCGATGGCAGTCGGACCTGATTTTCCGGAGAACTCTGGGTAACAATGCTAGAGGTGGGAACACATAGGGGAGTCGGAATTGCGACCAATCCTGAACCAAGGCGTCTGCCGCCAGTGCTCGGTGATCGTGAGACCGTGCCATGAAAACTGGGACCTTGTTGTTGTGCCGTGACGCCATCAGATCGACGTCCGGCGTCCCCCAGCGGCAACAGATCTGCTGAAACACGTCCGGGTGAAGGGACCCCGCTCCCCACCCTGATAGGCTCGCATCCGTCGTGACCACTGCCCAGGACGGGGGAAGGAACGACTTTCCCTGTGACAATGAGGTGGGGAGAAGCCACCAACGCAGAGAGTCCTTGGCAGTCTGAGAGAGGGAGACAGTCCTGTCGAGGGACGTCGATTTCCCGTCCCATTGGCGTAGAATGTCCCATTGTAGAGGGCGCAGATGAAACTGCGCGAACGGGACTGCCTCCATTGCTGCTACCATCTTTCCTAGGAAATGCATGAGGCGCCTCAGTGAGTGCGACTGGCTCTGAAGGAGAGATTGCACTCCAGTCCGTAGCGAGCACTGCTTGTCCAGTGGAAGCTTCACTATCGCTGAGAGAGTATGAAACTCCATGCCAAGATAAGTCAGAGATTGGGTCGGGGTTAGATGAGACTTTGGAAAGTTGATAATCCACCCGAAACTCTGGAGAGTGTCTAGTGCCACCTTCAGACTGTGTTGGCATGCCTCTTGAGAGGGTGCCTTTATAAGCAGGTCGTCTAGATACGGGATGACCGAGTGACCCTGCGAGTGCAGAACAGCTACTACTGCTGCCATGACTTTGGTGAAGACCCGGGGGGCTGTTGCCAGACCGAAAGGTAACGCTACGAACTGCAGGTGTTCGTCGTGTATGACGAAGCGTAGGAAACGCTGATGCTCTGGTGCGATCGGCACGTGGAGATACGCATCTTTGATATCTATTGATGCTAGAAAATCTCCTTGAGACATTGAGGCTATGACGGAGCGTAGGGATTCCATCCGGAACCTCCTGACTTTTACGTGTCTGTTGAGCAACTTTAGATCCAGGACGGGCCGATACGATCCGTCCTTTTTTGGGACCACAAACAGATTGGAGTAAAAACCGTGACCTTGTTCCTGAAGAGGGACGGAGGTCACCACTCCTTCCGCCTTTAGAGCGGCCACCGCCTGGAACAGAGCATCGGCTCGGTCTGGTGGTGGAGAAGTTCTGAAGAAACGAGTTGGCGGACGAGAACTGAACTCTATCCTGTACCCGTGAGACAGAATATCCCTCACCCAACGGTCTTTGACGTGTGACAGCCAGATGTCGCCAAAGTGGGAAAGCCTCCCACCGACCGCGGGTGTGGGAATCGGAGACCGCAAGTCAGGAGGACGCCGTCTTGGCAACGGTTCCTCCGGCTGTCCTTTTTGGGCGTGACTGAGACCTCCAAGAATCTGAGCGTCTCTGGTCTTTTTGAGTCTTTTTTGACGAGGCGAATTGGGACCTGCCCGGTCCTCGAAAGGACCGATAACCAGACTGACCCTTCCTCTGTTGGGGTCTGTTTTGTCTGTGTTGCGGTAAGGATGAGTCCTTACCCTTGGAGTGTTTGATGACTTCATCCAAACGCTCTCCAAACAATCGGTCACGAGAAAAAGGCAAATTGGTTAAGCACTTCTTGGAATGAGAATCTGCTTTCCAATGTCTCAACCACAGGGCCCTACGCAAAACAACGGAGTTGGCTGACGCCACTGCCGTGCGGCTTGTAGCGTCAAGAACAGCATTAATCGCGTACGACGCGAATGCCGCCATTTGCGAGGTCAATGGTGCTACCTGCGGGGCAAATGCACGTGTGACGGAGTCAACTCGCGCAAGCCCGGCTGAGATAGCTTGGAGTGCCCATACGGCTGCAAAAGAAGGCGCTAATGACGCTCCAATCGCTTCATAGATGGATTTCAGCCAGAGCTCCATCTGCCTGTCAGTGGCATCTTTAAGTGCCGCTCCATCTTCAACTGCAACCAAGGATCTAGCTGCAAGCCTGGAAATTGGAGGATCCACTTTTGGACACTGGGTCCAACCCTTGACCACCTCAGGGGGAAAAGGATAGCGTGTATCTTTAAGCCGTTTAGGAAAACGCCTTTCAGGATAAGCGTGGGGTTTCTGGATTGCGTCTCTAAAGTCAGCGTGGTCCAGAAAAGTGCTTAAAGTACGCTTAGGGTATCTGAAATGGATTCTCTCGTGCTGCGAAGCTGACTCCTCCACAAGAGGAGCTGGTGGGGAAATATTTAACATCTTATTGATGTTAAATATAAGATCATTAACTATGGCGTCACCATCTGGTGTATCTAGATTGAGAGCGGTCCCAGGATCAGAATCCTGATCAGTTACGTCCGCCTCATCACCCATAGATTCATCTCGCTGGGATCCTGACCATTGAGATGAATGTGAAGGCCCGTCATAGCGAGCCCGCTTAGGCTGCCCGGGGCCATCGTCCGAGTCAGAGTCTTCACCCTGAGGTGTATATGCCCGTCCCGGAGCTTGGAGCTGAGGGGGACCAGGGGGCAATGATTGCACAGTGTCCGTGGCCTGAAGTACAGGCCTAGCTCGCAATGTGTCAAGAATTTGTGACATAGTGAGAGACATTCTGTCAGCAAAGGCTGCAAACTCAGTTCCTGTCACCTGGACAGCATTCACAGGTGGTACACCCTGGGTCACGTCCAGCAGAGGTCCCGACTGTGCAAGCGCCGCAGGGGCCGAGCACTGCCCACAATGGGGGTCCGTGGAGCCTGCCGGTAGAAAAGTCCCACATGCGGTGCAGGAAGCATATAATGTCTGCGCCTTGGCACCCTTGCGTTTTACGGGCGACATGCTGCTGGCTCTCTGCAATGTGAGAGAGTCTATAGCCAAAGGGCGACCAGCGCTATGCAATACAAAGTATTTGTAGAAACAAAATACTAGAATACTACTGGCACAAGAGGGGGTGAGCCCTGAGGGCTGCTTACCGCCCGCTGAATAGCGGGTAAGAGGCTGCAGATTCCTTGTCTGGGTCTCCCCGGCTCCCCTCTGCAGCGCAGCGTGTCAGCAGGAATGGCTGCCGGCGTCTGTGGAGAGGGGCGGTCCGTGGGAGTTCCCAAACAAAAGTGCGGGAAACAGTGTCCCCTCTGTGCCGATTGTGAGGGCTGGAGTATGTAAAAACGACTCCAGCCCTCGGCGCTGATGCACTGGCCAGCGTCCCGCCCCTCTCCTGACTGGCAGGTCTGGGGGCGGGAACGAACGGAAGCAGGCCGCAAAAGCCGGGGACTCGAGTTATCAGCGCGGCCGCCGTAAAAGCGCGGGCCGCGCTGAAGTCCCCGGCGCACCACAAGTGCCAGCCGCGCCGCAGTCCCAGCGGCCGGCGTGACCGATTCCTAGACGTGGCCAGCGTCCCGCCCCTCTCCTGACTGGCAGGTCCGGGGGCGGGAACGAACGGAAGCAGGCCGCAAAAGCCGGGGACTCGAGTTATCAGCGCGGCCGCCGTAAAAGCGCGGGCCGCGCTGAAGTCCCCGGCGCACCACAAGTGCCAGCCGCGCCGCAGTCCCAGCGGCCGGCGCGACCGATTCCAATAAGTGTGCCTGCTTCAGCGAAGCTGAATGAGGCCATGGCACAAGCGCCGTAGCGCTGCTGTCCCCCGGCGCACTACAACACCCAGCATGCTGCGGTGTGAGCGCCTGCACGGGGACACAGAGTACCTTGAGGAAGCAGGGCCATGTCCCTGATGTACTCCGCTCCATCCAGCATCTTCTCCAGGGGCTGTAGATGGAGCACGGTCTCAGTGCCTGGAGACCAGTAAATCCCACTTCACCCAGAGCCCTGTAAAAAGGGATGGGGAAGGAATCAGCATGTGGGCTCCTGCCGCCGTACCCGCAATGGGTACCTCAACCTTACAAACACCTCCGACATACAGTGGGGTGAGAAGGGAGCATGCTGGGAGCCCTGTATGGGCCCTCTTTTCTTCCATCCGACATAGTCAGCAGCTGCTGCTGACTAAAAACAATGGAGCTATGCGTGCGTGTCTGACCTCCTTGCGCACAAAGCTAAAACTGAGGAATCTGTACTCCTACGGGAGGGTGTATAGCCAGAAGGGGAGGGGCCTTACACTTTTAAGTGTAGTTCTTTGTGCGGCCTCCAGAGGGCAGTAGCTATACACCCACTGTCTGGGTCTCCCAATTAGGAGCGAAAAAGAAAGTTTGTTTTGCAACGTTTTACAAGTTTAAGAATGTGCCCACATAAACTGATGTGAGAAATGAACCTTAAGGCTATGAACTGGCTATAGCCACAAACTCTCGCAGTGTAAATAGTTACACCAGAGGGCACCACCACCACCAGAGTCAGCCTGTTTAGGGGCTTGGCTCGTCTGCAACCAGGGAGCACGTCCGTATATAGGGCCTTGGCTCACCTGCAACCAGAGAGCATGCCTGTTTATGGGGCCTGGCTCTCCACCACAAAGAGGGTACCTGGTCAGCACCAACTGTGGAGGCCGCCTCTACATCCTGCCAGAAGAGGCTGAAGGCGCGGATCCACCAGGCCAGGTATACCCTGAAGACCACCAGACCATGAAAGCCGCCTCTACATCCTGCCAGAAGTGGCTGAAGGCGCGGCCAACGTGAGAGGGTTTTGGGTGGGTTAACGGACTTGTGGGTGGAGGGTGGTGATGTATGGTACCTGGTGCTTTTAAAAATGTTTTACATGTTTTAATGTTTTATGCATTTTAAAATGTTGTCTTGCAGCCCGAGGACGTGCTGGTGATAACTAAGGGGGAATGTGGCGCCCCTGACCTGGTCAGGCACCACTGAGTACTGCACCCATGCTGGGGACAGTACAATACAGGTAATCCAGAAGGCTGACCGAGGTGTGACTACACAGGCGCATAGTGATCAGGTCTCACCCATGTACCTTTGAGAGGACCCCTGGGGAACCCAGGAGGGGGAAAAGCCTTCACCTCCACTGGAATAGTGGAGGGGGCCAAAAGCCTCCATCTCCTCTCAAGGGGTGTGGTAAGAGAGTCTGGTTGCTAGGTGGCGTAGGCAGGCACAAAAGGGAAAAGAGAAGGAGGAGTAAAACGGTCTGCAGCAGAGTGTGGAGGAGTGAGGAGCAGGAAAGTGAAGCTCTGACAGGAGCAGCAGTGAAGGTCCCAGATGTGAGCCGGTTCAGTGCAGAGTCCAGGGAGCTCGAGAGAGGAGCAGATCCCGTGGGCTGCTGTAGTCTGACAGCGTCCGCGCAGTGGCTACCGACGGGGGAGAACGGTCACCTAGGAGTGCTACCCGAAACCCATCTCCAGCTAGAGAGAGAGCACAGAGTGGGAAGTAAGGAGACTGCTAGGGAGAACCAGGCCCAAACGGGCGGCAGATCCCGGAGCGGGGATAGATCCACCTTTCCCTGCTAAACCTGCCGGGGTGGGGCCCTCAAAGCCCACACCACAACACCTAAAAGCCGCAGCCACGTAGCCACAGTTAGGGCCCATAGTTCACAGGAGGCAAGCAGCTGGAGTGATCTGGCCCAGGCAACAAGCAAACGGCGATCGAAGGGGAGAGAGGCTTCAGCAACTTCCCTGGGTGACCCCCATAGGGACTAAAAGTCGGGGTTACCCCAAACCACAGAAGGGCTAAGGAAGGCGAGTTGGTAGTCACCATCAGAAGTCAGCCTGAAGGATACCTGGTTCCAGCCTGGTTCATCCCAGCTACGCCCGGGTTACTCACCCTGCCATCAACTGCGAGTAAAACCCCTGAAAGACATCCTGCGTATGTGGAGTTATTCTGCGCCTTGTAGTTCTACACATCCATACAGGGCCCTGGGGCTTGCCTCACTCTCAGGAGGCTATTCCAACTAACTGCACTCACCATCAGCCCCAGGCGTCCCTCAACCTGCAGTGGCGGTCCCCACTGACCGCAATACTGAGAGTGGCGTCACGACAAGAAGAAGATCTCCTACCTGTGACAAGATCCAGCTGAGTGGAGTCCCTGAAGGTAATGCACCGACACAACACCTGTGGGGCTTCACACTGCTCTATGCCAAATAGTCCACTTCTGTCCAGCCTCTTCACTATGAGCCATGACTTCTGGCCATGTCCAGGCCGGAGCTCACTGTTCCTATGGTTGAGGGGACAATGCGACCTTCTGCCATGCAGTGAACTCCGGTCTGGTACATGACCAGAAGTCGTGGCCTATAGTGAAGAGGCCGGAGATGTAAGACTCGATGGAGGAAAGAAGAACGCTAGACAGCGGCCGGAGAGGTCAACACTGAGTATTAGGTTTTTTCTTTTTTGAACAACCAAAGGTCGCAAAGGGGTCAGATGTTTGTAAGTCAGGGATTGCCTGTTTATGAAAATGTTGACCATCCTCATCAGAGAAAGACTAAGTATAGTAAATAACGGACTGGTGAAGAAGTGACCAGAAAGAAATCTGGAATAGATATTGTCGGTGGCTGATATTTTTTTTTTACTAGTTATAATATTACCACAGTCTATACATTCATGTTCCAAACACAAAAGAGAAGTTCAATTACATAGCCAACTAAAAGGTTACATTTTGTTCTATCCTTTCCCCAGGTCTGATGGTGCCAGCATTGTAGCTACTAGTAAGTTTTCTAAAAGAAACAGTATAGAAAAATACACTCACCTGTCCTGGAGTCTTAGACCTCCTCGGTGGCTTCCATGTCTTTTCTCTAGTCTCTACGTTGAGGAAGAAATTTCTGCCAGTAATAGGGTCGACATGATATTCCCAGTTCTCCACAATGTGGACAGGAGAGCACGTAGGATTAGGAGGAGCCCCTTTACTCTGCTTCATCTCTTCCAGGTTGCAGTAAACTGGTGTAGTATCCTGCATTGCGTTAGCCAAACTAGCCTAACCGGAGTAGAAAGCATAACAATATAAACAATGTATAGCACAAGAGTCACATGCACAGCCAGACTGTGAGACAGACAATGAACATTGTATAGCATCGTATGTACAAAACCTTCTATCAATGTGCAGGTCATACTCGCCTGTGGGCAGCATCTATACAGGAGATTTCTAAGATTTCTAAATCATCATGCTACGTACTCTTATATTTGGATTGTGCGACTGAAATGTAAAAGTGTTATTATTATCTCCACCTTTCATGGGCAAAATGGCAATAGCTGCTTCTAAGTCATGGCCACCAGAGGCGCAGTTACAAAAACAGCTTAGTGCGATGAGCAATTCTTTGAGGGTATGTGTCCAAGATGAGTTTATATTGTGTTGTTGATGCTGCGTATTTTAACTGCATGAAAAACGCAGCATTTACAGTTTAAGTAAAGTGGATGGCATTAAGAGAAATCTCGTGGCCACTGAGCTACTTTTTTACACTGCATAAACTGACCTTTGGTGCATTTTTCCAATCCGCAACATATCACTTTATCTTGCGGATATGCTGAGTTTACTGTGCAGAATTTCCCCATAGACTTGCATTAGATGCAGAAAATCCGCAGGCGAAAAAAAACACACGAGTTTTTAGTGCGTTTCCACATAAAAAAAATGCATTCAATCTGCACTTAAGAATGTCAATTATTATTATTGTTATTATTATTATTAATAATAATAATGATTATAGCGCCATTTATTTAATCAAATTGTCTCTCCAGGAAAGGAGACAAACTCTAGCGCCACCTATTGGAAGCAGCAATCCTAAAAGTCAAAATTGGCCTTTTAACAAGGCTTTTCATATGACCTAGAATTTATGCCAGATCAGAATCCCAATTTGCAGACACGGTGTTTCGGGGTGATTGCCCCTCGTCAGTGCAAAGTGTGGGTATCTGATCTGGCTGTATGAGAAGCTATGTGGGGACCACAGGGGAAGACTATTCTCCTTATGGAGACCAGACAAACCAGTCTGGCTGTCAGTGGTAAGGGGACTTATAGCTGCAATGCCCCTCTGGGAATTATTTAAATTGTCTCTCCAGGAAAGGAGACAAACTCTAGCGCCACCTATTGGAAGCAGCAATCTTAAAAGTCAAAATTGGCCTGTTAACAAGCCTTTTCATATGACCTAGGATATATGCCAGATCAGAATCTTATTTCATGGCGCTTTACATGTGAAAGGGGTATACTTAATAGGGACAGGTACAATAATCATAAACAATACAAGGCACAGACAGGGACAGGAGGACAGAGGTCCCTGCCCACGAGAGCTTACTGTCTACGAGTACCATGAAGCTGTAAACACAAAGCAGCTTTATTAAAAACATGCCACACCAAAGAGACAAAAATGCAGCGTCAAAAAGACAAGAAAAACGCATGGTAAAAAAACGCACAAAAAATGCAATGAAATAAGGAAAGTAAATTGATGTGCAGAAATGGTGCACAAATTCTGCAGTGTCAAAAACTCAACAAAAACTGATCATCGGAATTTAGCCTAAAGCGGGCTTTACACGCAGCGATATCGCTAGCGAGCGTACCTGCCCCGTCGGTTGTGCATCACGGGCAAATTGCTGCCCGTGGCGCACATCGCTAACACCCGTCACACATACTTACCTGCCTAGCGACGTCACTGTGGCCGGCGAACCGCCTCCTTTCTAAGGGGGCGGTTCGTGCGGCGTCACAGCAGCGTCACTAAGTGGCCGCCCAATAGAAGCGGAGGGGCGGAGATGAGCGGGCCGAACATCCCGTCCACCTCCTTCCTTCCTCATTGCGTGTGGCCACAGGTACGGTGATGTTCGTCGTTCCTGCGGTGTCACACGTAGCAATGTGTGCTGCCGCACGAGCGACAAACAACTTCGTACCTGCAACAGCAACGATAATCGGGATAGGAACGACTGGACAACATTCAACGATATGGTGAGTATTTTTGATCGTTAACGGTCGTTCCTGCGGTGTCACATGCAACGACGTCGCTAACTAGGCCGGATGTGCGCCACGAATTCCGTGACCTCAACGACATCTCGTTAGCGATGTCGTTACATGTAAAGCTCACTTTACTCTGTTTGTCTATACATCTGTGTTTTCCTCAAGCCCAAATCTACTATAATGTGCACGCTGCCATCATCTCCCACCTCAACTATTGCAATGTCCTCCTCTGTGGCCTCCTAACTAACATGCTTGCAGGCTGGGAGTAATCCTCCCTCGCATCATATAAGTATGTCCTGTGGGTGAGAGCAACATGATTTGCAACAGCATCATCACCGTTGTGGCCATTGCACAATGTTCCACAGGCCCAACATCCCTACCATTATGCCATGATGGAATGTCAAAGAAAAAAGAAGGCTCGCTCCTGTATAAAACCAATGATAAAAAAAAAAATTTCAAACAGTGTGATGGACACACTCACCTGATTCTGTTGTACATCAGGTACATTGCTGGGTATACAGCCGAAGGGAGAACCGGGTGTACCACTATAGCATCAGCGGGGATCTCGTCTTCTCAAGCCCACAGGAATTCCAGTCCAGGCGGCCGCTCACGCGATCGATAATCCACGTGGAGCGCTCAGCCGCCAGACCAGCGTTAGGCTGCAGTTCCTCCTCTGGGATGGACGGACCCGTGAACAAGATGCCGGTGACTCACCGGCCCTTCAGAAGCGTGGATGGATTCAGGCAAGTCCTAGAATAGCTGCAGCAGCCCCGTGTGCTCCAGCATGGAGATGAAGGATTTGAAGATGAAGAAAAAAACACGGTAACGGCTGCGCTGCTAAAAAAGTTCATAAGGATGGTGGTATGGTTTCAGAAGTTTTTATTTACAATTATATGCCACAACGCGTTTCGGGGATAAAAAATTCCCCCTTCCTCAGGTAGCAGCAATTATATGAAGTGATATACCTTATATACATAAATTTAGAGGTCCCCACACCCCTTGATCAAATTAGCATATGGATCATGATGATCAATCAATCAGCAGGGTTTGCAGGGACCTCGCCTCACAAAAATCAGTTGTACATATTCATTTTTAACAACATTGTTCAATGAACCACATGTATATTTTTGGGTGAACTTGAGTATGGTGAACTAATCACTATAAAATAAAATAAAAACAATTATAATATAAAAACAATTCTTTTAAAATTATTTTAAAGGAATTTTTTTAAAAAGATTTTTCTTTAGAAAAGGAGGAGAATAGGTTGGAAAAACTTAGTATGAGCATATAGATATATATATATATATATATATATATATATATATATATATATTAAGGGACTCTAAAAATTATTTTTATATAAAAAATGACTCTAAAATTTTCATATTGAGGGAACGACAAATTTGACAGGTCATATAATCCATAATATATAGTGCATTATATGACATATAAAAATATATAAACACATTTGGTAGATAATAAATGTCTCTATAATGATTATACCATATTAAACCTTAATTTTATTTAATTTTATTTGGTGATGATAATGAAAAATATTGCTCTATTTGGTCTGCTCTGTCATTATATTGAGGCCTTCTGGGTTCAAAGTGGCTAATTTAAATATCCAAAAGGATTCGCGCTCCACCAACCTCCAATACCTAGCTGTAACATTTGCCATAATCTGCTAAATAATTCCAATAGATAGATAACGTAGGAACTGGTGCAGCAAAGATGTTGCTTTATTAAAAATTCCTCCCCCGTTATATTTGATTTAAAAGATTGTACGCCATGTTCTAATGTTCTACAACATAAACATCGGGATTGTCCACAATGAAAATTCCCGACTGGTTTACTAGTATCTAATCCATTTTGGGGCAACTCGGTTTTCGTCAGTGTTGTTTTACTGGGTGCAATCATGTTTTTGAGGTTTCTACTCCTCCTAAAGATGACCTGAGGTTTATCGGGTAGAATGCCTGAGAGGATTCTGTCACCTTTTAGAATGTGCCAGTGTCTACCCACTAACTCCTTTACTTTACCATATGAGTCACTATAGGTAGTCACTAGACAACTATCAAAGGTGGTCTTCTTTCCCTCTCCTCCTATACCCGTCTTTTTCCCTTCAATTATATCCAAACACGTGTCTTGATCCAGTAAGAGGCTTTTTTTAAAAGCATCAGTTAATATTTTTTTCGGATAGCCTTTGCTAATGAACCTACTCTGCAATGTTCTAGCTTCAGCTCTAAAAGAAGCAATGTTGGTACAATTCTTTCTGATGCGCCAATATTGCCCATACGGTATATTCCTTATCCATGTAGGAAGATGGCTACTTGAAAATTCAAGATAACTATTGACATCCACCTTTTTAAAAAAAGTGGATGTTTCAATAAAATAAATAAATAAATAAAATTTAATATTAAGGTCCAGGAATTGAATGGATTTCCGGGACATTGTAGCCGTAAAGCTTAATCCCCATTCATTCCGATTAAGTGAACTTATAAAGGTTAGAGCACTTTCCTTGGAGCCTGACCAAATAAAGAACAGGTCATCTATGAATCTACGATAAAATATCATGTTTTCCAGGGCTAGGGGGGACTGTGCAATATGAAAGGATTCGAAGCACCCCATATACAGATTTGCAAAACTGGGGGCAAATCTCGTCCCCATTGCACAGAGCTTTAATTGACGGTAGATCTTATCCTCAAAGGTGAAGACGTTGTGATTTAAAATAAACCCAATAGATTGCAAAATAAATTCCATCTGGGAGGTTGGAAGTGAGTCATCCATTGCCAAATAGGATTCCACACTTTTCAACCCCAATTGATGATCAATGTTGGAATACAACGCGGCTACATCCAATGTAATGAAAAAATACAGAAGAAAATACTCGGGGGACGGGTCTCCTAAAGGGGGAGGGGAGGGGTGGTTTTGATGAACAGGGAATGGTATGTGGAGGAGGGTTTGAAACAATTAGGGGATTTAGAATATTATGAGACCCTAATAGAAGACCCGTCCCCCGAGTATTTTCTTCTGTATAAAACCATGATCAAAAAGGCGTGTGAGGACAAGATACTGAACAAAAGGGAGAGACAGTATTTGGATATTAATCATTATTCAGTACCCTTTTATTATTTTCTCCCGAAAATCCACAAAAGCCTCACCAATCCACCAGGAAGACCGATCATTTCGGGAATTAATTCCATCACGGCCAACTTGTCACATTATGTTGACCTCTTCCTGCAAAAATACGTCGGTAAACTTGATTCATATTTAAGAGACTCCTCACACCTCATCAGTCTATTGAAAAAACTACCTATCATTCCAAATTGTCTTTTCATTACATTGGATGTAGCCGCGTTGTATTCCAACATTGATCATCAATTGGGGTTGAAAAGTGTGGAATCCTATTTGGCAATGGATGACTCACTTCCAACCTCCCAGATGGAATTTATTTTGCAATCTATTGGGTTTATTTTAAATCACAACGTCTTCACCTTTGAGGATAAGATCTACCGTCAATTGAAGGGCTGTGCAATGGGGACGAGATTTGCCCCCAGTTTTGCAAATCTGTATATGGGGTGCTTTGAATCCTTTCATATTGCACAGTCCCCCCTAGCCCTGGAAAACATGATATTTTATCGTAGATTCATAGATGACCTGTTCTTTATTTGGTCAGGCTCCGAGGAAAGTGCTCTAACCTTTATAAGTTCACTTAATCGGAATGAATGGGGATTAAGCTTTACGGCTACAATGTCCCGGAAATCCATTCAATTCCTGGACCTTAATATTAAATTTAATGAACAGGGTACTATTGAAACATCCACTTTTTTTAAAAAGGTGGATGTCAATAGTTATCTTGAATTTTCAAGTAGCCATCTTCCTACATGGATAAGGAATATACCGTATGGGCAATATTGGCGCATTTTAAAAAAAGCCTCTTACTGGATCAAGACATGTGTTTGGATATAATTGAAGGGAAAAAGACGGGTATAGGAGGAGAGGGAAAGAAGACCACCTTTGATAGTTGTCTAGTGACTACCTATAGTGACTCATATGGTAAAGTAAAGGAGTTAGTGGGTAGACACTGGCACATTCTAAAAGGTGACAGAATCCTCTCAGACATTCTACCCGATAAAACTCAGGTCATCTTTAGGAGGAGTAGAAACCTCAAAAACATGATTGCACCCAGTAAAACAACACTGACGAAAACCGAGTTGCCCCAAAATGGATTAGATACTAGTAAACCAGTCGGGAATTTTCATTGTGGACAATCCCGATGTTTATGTTGTAGAACATTAGAACATGGCGTACAATCTTTTAAATCAAATATAACGGGGGAGGAATTTTTAATAAAGCAACATCTTTGCTGCACCAGTTCCTACGTTATCTATCTATTGGAATGTCCCTGCGGCCTACAATATGTAGGCCGCACGACGCAAATGGTGCATAATAGACTAAATGGCCATAGATATAACATCCGCCATGGTATAGTAACCCATAGTCTCTCTAGACATTTTTTACTCGAACATGATAAAGACAGGGACAATTTTAAATTGGTGATTATTGAGCAGATTATGGCAAATGTTACAGCTAGGTATTGGAGGTTGGTGGAGCGCGAATCCTTTTGGATATTTAAATTAGCCACTTTGAACCCAGAAGGCCTCAATATAATGACAGAGCAGACCAAATAGAGCAATATTTTTCATTATCATCACCAAATAAAATTAAATAAAATTAAGGTTTAATATGGTATAATCATTATAGAGACATTTATTATCTACCAAATGTGTTTATATATTTGTATATGTCATATAATGCACTATATATTATGGATTATATGACCTGTCAAATTTGTCGTTCCCTCAATATGAAAATTTTAGAGTCATTTTTTATATAAAAATAATTTTTAGAGTCCCTTAATATATATATATATATATATATATATATATATATATATATATATACATATATACATATATATATATATATATATATATATATATATATATATATATATGTTCATACTAAGTTTTTCCAACCTATTCTCCTCCTTTTCTAAAGAAAAATCTTTTTAAAAAAATTCCTTTAAAATAATTTTAAAAGAATTGTTTTTATATTATAATTGTTTTTATTTTATTTTATAGTGATTAGTTCACCATACTCAAGTTCACCCAAAAATATACATGTGGTTCATTGAACAATGTTGTTAAAAATGAATATGTACAACTGATTTTTGTGAGGCGAGGTCCCTGCAAACCCTGCTGATTGATTGATCATCATGATCCATATGCTAATTTGATCAAGGGGTGTGGGGACCTCTAAATTTATGTATATAAGGTATATCACTTCATATAATTGCTGCTACCTGAGGAAGGGGGAATTTTTTATCCCCGAAACGCATTGTGGCATATAATTGTAAATAAAAACTTCTGAAACCATACCACCATCCTTATGAACTTTTTTAGCAGCGCAGCCGTTACCGTGTTTTTTTCTTCATCTTCAAATGATGGAATGTCAGTGGGTTGTCAAAGTAGTTGGCGTCTGCTAAAAACTCCCATGCCTACCATGAGGGTGCACCTATAAGATCAGTGTATGGTTGGCATTCATAGTAGACAATGATTTTTACTATATACTGCAATACTTTAGTATTGTAGCATGTGCAGTGCCTTGAAAAAACATTCATACCATGTGAAATTTTACACAGTTTTTCACATGACACCCTCAAACTTAAATATATTTTATTGGGATTTTATGTGATATACCAACACAAAGAAGAAAGTATCTGTGAAGGTTAAAGGAAATGATACACAGTTTTCTAACTATTTTAAAAATATATGGTATTTTTTGGACGCACTTTTTTTCCCCTCAAATGTTGGGGGAGAGTGGGGGGTGCGTCTTATAGTCTGAATGCGGCTGCGGGGAATGAGGGTGCTGCGGTGGAGCGGGTCATCGGTGGCATGAGCAGGCTGTAGCAGCCTGCCGTGACCACGTGGGCCCACTCATTTCATATGCACGCCCATCCTGCCGCCCATCATCCCTAAGTGCTGAAGCCGGCACTGACAGGTGGGCGATGATGATAGGCGGGGGGGTGCGCGCATAATTACCAGCCGGCCCGCATGATCACCCCTGGCAACTACAGCCTGGAGTGATCATGTGCGGTTGTATTCACTGCTCCCCGCGCATCATCATCAGCGCGGGGCGCAGTGAATAAATATACTCACCAGTCACCGTTGTCTGCAGCATTGCTCGTCCTCCTGTCTGCCGGCCAGCTGATCTCTGTAGAGAACGGTGCGCACAGCGATGACGTCATCGCTGTGCGCACTGCTAGTCTCCACACAGGTCAGCTGACAGGCAGACGGGAGGACGAGCGATGCTGGAGACAACGGTGACAGCTCCACACTCCAGCGGTGCTGCTGCTGACACTAACAGGAGGAGGAACAATGCTGCATGGAGCAAAGAAAGGTGAGTATAAACGTTTATTTATTTTTTTTTGTGTGCCACAGGATACAGGCCATATACCAGGATGGGGGTATATAGCAGGATGGGTGTATATAGCAGAATGGGGGTATATAGCCGAATGGAAGGAATACAGTTGTGGAGAAGAGAAAAGCAGGGTTAGGTTATTAAAAAAAACTGCCGAAACCATGAATATCACAATCCATGATCCAAAAATGGAAGGATTATGGCTAGTGATGAGCGATTGCGCTTGCCACTGCTCAATACTCAATCAAGCATTGGGATGCTTGGGTAATTGCGGTGTTCGGCTGAGTATCATGGGTGCTCGGATGTGTGTCCATGAAACAAGAGCACAAAAAGCAGTCTCCCTTCACTGAATGACGTTAACCAGCACCCCAGTGCGAGCCATTTGCAGTGTCTGAATGGGTCTCCCAGGGAAAAAATAACAATTTGGGACGTAGTGTGTCAAGAAAAAAAAAAGGAAAACCCCGCCTTCCCTCCCTTCGGAAAAACTTTGCATATGGCTGGCTGTATGTGAGTGGAGAGCCAAACTGCCCAATGAATGACTTCCTTTATACTCGTTACTCGAGTTGAGCCCTTTCAGAGAGTCTGACCGGCTCAATTCGAGGCCTGAGCATCCAAGCATTTTAGTGCTCCCCCATCTCAAATTATGGCACAACTGCAAACCTACCAAGACATGGCTGTCCACCTAAACTGACATGCCAAGCAAGGAGAGCACTAATTAGAGAAGCAGCCAAGAGGCCCATGGTCACTCTAGAGGAGCTGCAGGGATCCACAGCTCAGGTGGGAGAAGTTTCAGCACACTTTGTTTTCAAGTTTTGTGTTATTCAAAACTTCCACTAGTCCCTCAAAAATAAAATTCTCATTCTCATACGTCTATATGTAGGGAGACATTAAAAAATTAAGGCTCTGGAATAAGGAGAGGTAAAAAATGAAAGTACAAAAACAGAAAATCGTTTAGATAGAAAAAGGGTTAAAAAAAAAAAAAAAAAGACAGCACATGGACATATAAAATGAATGTGTGAATGTACCCTTGGGGATAATGCAAATCAGACAGGATGAAAAAATGTGGTCAATATATTTACAACTTGCAGATTTATTGCAAAAATCTCTGCAATTGGCCTCTTATTGAAGGAATTGGGATTAACAATATCAATAGTTATCAATACTTTTATTTGAGGCACATGAGCCAATAAAACAGAAAGCCAAAGAAAAGCCCAAAAAGAAAGAAAAACACCTCAGTCAATAAGCTGTGAGGTGTGTTACTAAAATGTTAAGAACATCCAGGAACACGTCACATAGATAGCAGTGGAGGGAAAAGAACATAACATGATCGCTAGTCAAAGTTCAAATCATTCTGAGATAACCGTACTGTACTTTGTGTCATGTGTAAAGTTCATGAGAAAGGGAAATAACTTTCAAAAACATTGGCATTTTGCTTTCATAATGTTCTCCAAAATGAATTCGTAACATTAAGGTGTTTGCATTACTTTAAAACTTATTGTGTATGTGCCCAGGGCAAGGAATTCAAATAAACCCCATTCTCACTTCCTGGAGCAGTGCCGCTCCTCCGAGCTGGTTACTGTGCCTCCTGCTGGTCTCCAATCCTAAACGAGGTGATGTCATGCCAGCAGCCAATCAGCAGTTTGTAACTCCCTTTCCAGCATCCCCGCACTGTCCTGCCCTCTCCCAGTGGGGGCACCAGCACTTTCACCTTCCCAGCTGCGGTGGTCCATCCCTGCTGCTGACTTGCAAGGCCTGTGTGTATAGTCACAGATGACTGTACCCCCACCAAGGGTACAGGAATCGCCTCCTCCTTGGGATTTAACATCACATCCCACACAGGAACACTAGCCACAAAGCCTAGTCGCCCCCCCATGACAACCAGGACACACCAGTGGGCGGAACCAGGCAGATGGGAACGCCCATCTAGGGGTCTTGGGGTGACAGGGGGAGGGAACACAGTAGTTGTAGTTGTAGTTATAGTTGTAGTTGTAGTAGGAGTTGAAGTGAGGAGTTGGAGTTGGTAGTGAGTCGGAGAGGAGTGGAGTAGAGAATGGGAGCCTGTCGGTGCAGTCTGACAGTGAGTGGAGCTGAGTGGTCAGGGGTCGGAGCCCTTGGACCACGGGAGAACCGACTAGGTGGCAGACGGCAGGGTTGGGTCACAGGCGACGGAGATCCAGTCGCGGGAGACCCGAAGTGGACCGGGTCAGGGTTGTAGCCCGCCGGTGCCGACAGTAGGAATCCGGTCCGGAGGCCGTGCACAGGCGGGGTACCTGGACCCTAGGACGAGGGAAGTTTCAAGCCCCTTGTTAATTTACCAGCGGGACAAGGTTCCAGGCCTTGTTTCCAGAGAGAAGCCCAAAAAGCAAAACGGCAGCCCAACACAGGGGATAGGGTGTCTGCCAGAACCCACTAAAATCCCAAGGGTCAGATTTTTCTGGCACTGCTCCCTCTGTACACAAAACCACAGGGGAGTGGATTTCTCCCGTACCAAGCAAGTTAAATCAACACACAGCAAGACACAAGTGCAGGAGGAAGGGTCCCTACCTTGCTAACACGTGTGCGGGACCAGCACATCTCTCCAACGGCAACTGGCATCCGGCCTTGGTTTACAGTACAGACTCTGTGTGGATTATTCCTATTCGTGAGTACATCAGTGTCATCCGGTCCAACCTGCCGACGGCACCCCAGCACTGCTCCCCACCTACACCTGGGCCCTTGGGACTATACCTCCCCTACCCGTGGAGTGGATACCATCTTGCTGCTCCACACCATCGGTCCCGGGCGCTGGCACCAGAGGCAGCGGCGGTGCCACCATCTCATCACTGCACTGCATCTCATCACTGCAAGCCATGGGTGGCCTCCCAGACAAAAAACACTCTCTCCCCTGTAAATACCCCCCTTTTTTCACTGTTGCGAGGATGGTCGGTTGCACGAGCCCCGGGTCCGGTCACCACTCGAACCCCAGACACGATCCCGGACCCGAGCGCACCGAGCAGCCCCTCTGCCGTGGAGCGGCCTCCTGGGATTGTCTTTAGGGTGCGCATGTGGATAACCCCCTTTTCTTAAAGGGCCAGTAGGTCCAATCAAAGAAGTACCACTCAGCCTATCGCTGAGAAGCATCAGGCATTTAAGGCACCCTCCCCTTAAGGGAGGTGCCTGAGCAACATGATCTATACATTGCTAGTTTTTAGGATCCTTTGGTGCTCCTGCTGCTGTTACTGTACTTTGTGCTGTATATCTGATCCATATCTGTGTTCCAGTGCTTATCAACTCTGCTGCAAATATCTATACTAACTGTTGCTGCAGCAAACATCCAGACTGGCTGCACCTACAATACTGGCCACTGCTGCCATTAGCCACACCAGCCGCAGCTACTGGTGCTATATTATGCTACCAGCCATGCTACGTCCATCCATCTCGGCCGAACCTATAATACTGGCTGCTCTTATTATCAGTGACTGTTGTGTCCATACCGTGGCGCCAGCTGCCGAGGTACTGTGATCTCCTGTGGCTGCCCTTTTCAGCTACCGACTAGCTTGTTAGCCTATCTCCTATTTTTTTGTCAGCTTCCAAAAGGAAAAGGTGGCCATAAAGCCTGCCAAAAATCAAGACTGCCTAATGTGGCTGGGTTAGACAGTTTTTAATTTGTGTAAGGGCGGCTTTGCACGTTGCGATATTGCACGTGCGATGTCGGTGGGGTCAAATCGAAAGTGACGCACATCCGGCGTCGCAGTCGATATCGCAACGTGTAAAACCTTTTTGATACGATGAACGAGCGCAAAAGCGTCGTTATCGTATCATCGCTGCAGCCTCCGACATTTCCATAATACCGGTGCAGCGACAGGTACGATGTTGTTCCTCGCTCCTGCGGCAGCACACATCGCTGTGTGTGAAGCCGCAGGAGCGAGGAACTTCAACTTACCTGCCGCCGGCTGCAATGAGAAGGACGGAGGTGGGCGGGATGTTTACATCCTGCTCATCTCCGCCCCTCCGCTTCAATTGGCCGCCTGCCGTGTGACGTCACTGTGACGCAGCACGACCCGCCCCCTAAGGAAGGAGGCGGGTCGCCGGCCAGAGGGACGTCGCACGGCAGGTATGTGCGTGTAAAGCTGCCATAGCGATAATAATCGCTACGGCAGCTTTCACTAGATATCGAACGTGCGACGGGGGCGGGACTATCGCTGCAGCATCGTTAACACATTGTTACCGACGTCACAACGTGCAAAGCCCGCCTAAGGGTCTCTCCATTCTTTCTACACAGCAATTTTCAGAGCAAAGAAGGATCAGACATGTTGGATATCAGCATGCCCAATCTTTTCTCCTGCTGGGAGATAAATTATACCAATAAGAGCAATATAGGGGCAGACATAGATGAAAAACAAGTAGTTGGAAAGGAGCACTAAACTACTCAGCCACAGTTAGGGTACACCAGGCACCTGTGCTTGGTGAGAACAGTCATTTAATGCTAACAGACTCCTCTTAACATGATACAGTCCTGTGATTACAACTAGAATTGGTTTTGGAAATTCTGCCAGGGTAAATATGAATGTGCTGCTCTGTCACCATTATGATACAAACAGTGTGCAGAGCTGACAATGAACAGTCCATGCTTGATTACGAGCGGGTTAATAGCTCGAAATGCGTAGAATCTGGACTTCATTTTATGATGCTACAACATATTTTAACTCAATATTCAAAAAAGACAATTCTATGTTATATCTATGGGGCTGGACTAAAGATTAGAGATGAATGAACCTGAGGTTCAGTGTTTGTTCGTACCGAACATGAACTTTACTTAAAAATCAGTGTTGGAGTTTGGGTGCTTTACGTATGTAAACTCCTGTGCTGTGCTCGGGCATGACCATTGAGGAAGGATTCTCCAGTCGTGCTGTGTGTATGTGTTACCCACCAATACCATCTGTAAATAATACACGGACTGCATGTGACTTGGTTCAAATTGGCCACAGCAGCCTTTATTACCTATTATTTACATTCTAAACACAAGGGGGCGCCGTCCAACGGGCGACCCCAACAAACAATAGGTAACACAGTAATCAATACATTAAATATATATAACCCTGAGTAGGCCCAGTCCAGGAACAACTTCTCACACCAATATCCCTGGCCGCAACACACCGACCCAGAGATGAGGTATTAATCACCAACGGATTAATACCCCCAACTTTGCAGAACCCCGTGTCTGCAACATCCTGGAACCCGGAGCCACCATACCAAGATGGTGTCCCTCAGTCCAGTTACCATTGCCTTCAACGGCCTCTGGACCAGACCTACCCCCCGCTGCTGTGACAAAGAAAACAACCCAGGCAACTATTTTCCACCGTACCAAACACAAGGGAGGGTGGGCGGGGATCGCTCCATATCCGGAAATCAAGAGAGGGGGTAAGACAAATTTCCTATACTTACACCCCTCATCTGTCCCACCTCTTCCTCCAGGGAACTCCTCCTACCCACCAATCCCTTTCTCTGCCCTATACACAAACATTCCTGTTCCTATTAACCCCATCACTCCTTCCCTTCCCTCTAGTCATGTCGCCCCTCCACCCTATGGGTTCCATGGCTTTCTTGACCATTGAGGAAGGATTCTCCAGTCGTGCTGTGTGTATGTGTTACCCACCAATACCATCTGTAAATAATACACGGACTGCATGTGACTTGGTTCAAATTGGCTACAGCAGCCTTTATTACCTATTATTTACATTCTAAACACAAGGGGGCGCCGTCCAACGGGAGACCCCAACAAATAATAGGTAACACAGTAATCAATACATTTAATATATATAACCCTGAGTAGGCCCAGTCCAGGAACAACTTCTCACACCAATATCCCTGGCCGCAACACACCGACCCAGAGATGAGGTATTAATCACCAACGGATTAATACCCCCAACTTTGCAGAACCCCGTGTCTGCAACATCCTGGAACCCGGAGCCACCATACCAAGATAGTGTCCCTCAGTCCAGTTACCATTGCCTTCAACGGCCTCTGGACCAGACCTACCCCCCGCAACAGGACAGGGCACGTGACTCCTTACGTGGCCTGGACCCGCCACACACCAAAAGCTTGTGCCACACCTTCACGCAATCCCAGCGCCATAAACAGCACCAATATCACTAAAATGCACCCCCATTGCCTCTCCGAAACTACCAGATCAGCGACACCAACTCTCAGTGCCGCAACCCAATAGGCTCGAGTAATACTAGCTACCGAACGAGCCCCCTCCCCTCCACCTGGCCACACTATCAAAACCACCCACGGTGAAGCCGGGGTATATCTTCCACAGATGCAACAAACCAATATAAGTATATATATTTTTTTTTTAATTAACTCCCGAGATGCCCGGGCCACCAAGTCGCTGCCTCCCACATATAAGACCAGCACCATCAGCCCCGTCCAGACCCAGCTGGCAAAAAAATTTTTTGGCGAGCCTCAGCCCGCCGAAACCCCCTGACAAACTAGTGCCCGAATAACCAAATGAGGCACACACGCACCACAAACCCACAGGTTATAAACCCCACAGATAAAACACCAACCGGTTATGCTAACATAAACATGTTCCCTTCCAAAAAGACTCAAACCCCCCCCCCGTTGGCCTTAACATGATAACAACTGAGGCCGAACGTAACAACGAAAACAAGAGGGCTCCTCCCTCCCAATACAGCTCACAAACACTTTCCCGAGACCACACCGAGGGGCCTCCGTGGCAGCCCCAATCCAGAAGGAATGCGACCCGAAGTACTCCGGGCGCCCACCCCCGCCCCCATGCAAGCCAGTCTCCAGCACTGCCAAAACTGGTACCTTAACAAAACGGGAGGGGGGGGGAAGCGTCCACATGACACAACAACAGGCCTGGGCGTCCTCCCGATATGCTTTCCACACCCAGGACCCCGTATAACATCACCAACCTTCACAACCCGCCTAATCCGTTGTTTGTGCGCGACGAAGCCAGCGCTCAACCCCCTGCTCCACCGCATACCCAACTTTCAACATCAAACCACCGGCCCTAACCGTAGATGGGCCGACCAACCCCCGATTTGCAACGCCCCATACAAGGCTAACACCAACTGTTTTGGGGAAAAGGAAACACAGACCCGCTCACAATCAGATGAACATATCAACCACAAATCACTCCCAAAACGCTTTAACACCACAAAGGAGATCGGATCCTTGTGTCCGGCTCCTTCACACCCTTGCGAAAAAACCCTTCAAGGCCTTGCCGCACCCGAAAATCCACCGATCACATCCCTCTCAACCCTAAACTTCAACTAAAAAACCACAGCCGCCATCCCATGGACCACTGCTGATGCCGACCTACCAACCCGAAAAATTCGTTACTCACCACTGTCAACAAGACCACCCAATACACCACCGGGCACACCCTAAACCTGGCCCAAACAACTTTATCAATGCCGCCCACAGTTCTATATATCAGCACCAAGTAACCTGAGTCACCGAGTTCCTGACCAGCTCCCAAAACACAGCCTCACCAGACTCCACAAGCTCCCTGAAAAACACCGTTCCAACCTCGTCCGCCCCCGGCTTCAACTCCCGAAACCTGCGGAACTGAAACGAAACAAAGCAGCAACTACCCCTTTGTTGACCCCCGGCACGGGTTGTGCCACACCTAAAATTTCTCTCTTTTTTTTTTTTTTATACCACATACATTTGAGAACCAAATGCCGCAAGTACACCACCCTTGGCTCAGAATTAGCCAACAAACCAATAATCAAATCCACGAGCGACTAATAAACACCCTGACAGCACACCTTCCTCTCGCAAAAACTGCTAACCCTCACGACTCAACCACCACCACAAATTGGAAGCAATACCCACCATGCTAAACCAAAAACAGCCGATCCTGCCGCATCCGAGGACCGCTGCAACATTCCATCAGGTACCACCTTACCCAGCCACCACGCGCAGCTATTGAATCGCCGCAAGAAAACATCCTATACCATTAGATCGTCCATGATTTCCCTCGTTACCCCCCACAAAATGACCCGATGGCTGCACACTTGGTGTAGCTGACAACAGCCATCCAGCAAACGCACTCCCCAATGCCGGAACTCAACACCCGCAGTTCCACTGCCCCAGCGAAACCTGCACCACCTTAAACCACACTGCCTTAGCTGATCTACTGCCTCTAGCGCAGCCCATAGGACCACACTATTACCCACGGAGCCTACGCTCCATAGTCAGAACATCAATCTTTATCCCCCATAAACCGCATCACTGACGCTGGACCTTCAGTCTCCTCCTGCGCCCACGGGACGCCAAAAGAGTAACCGCCACCTTCGGCAATGAGACAACAAACCCACACGAAACGTCGGACCCGCCGACCCGATGCAAATGCAATCATCCAATAATGAATGAGCGATGTTATCCTGGACACACCACGCACAACCCACTCAACAAAGAAATAGCCGCCTCAAATAGGAACACGAAATGGAACCGCCCAACAGCGAACAACGTAATAAGTCACATCCCCACAGCAACACCAGAAATGTTGGCTAGCAGGGGTGGACCAATGACAACCTAAATGCCGCCTCCACAGCCGCCTTTGTCATCAATGCTCCACGGCACACCACCTTTACCAAATCCCACACTCCGTCCCGCGACGCAATAATAAACCGTCGACAAATCTGGAGCAAAGCAGGCATACACCGATGACTCCTCCGTATCAGATGAAATGGAATAAGCCGAAATAAGTTCGACACCTTTGGCACCACCCCCAACGGCGAAACCCAATCATGACAAGGAGGGCCTCGAATGGCCCACCCAACCTGTCCAAAGCCACTTCCTTACCCAACTGTCCACTAACCACATCCGGGCCTCCCCTAGCAAAGCGCCAATTCCAATAAGGGGAAAAGATCCACCAACACCGGCAGAATGCAAAAAACGTGGGAAGTACTATGTCCCCTTCCACAGCCCGAACACTTGTGCATAAGGCGACAGGAGGTGCGAAATTTGCACTGCCCGTCATTATACTGCCCGCAAACCCCGCCCCCCCGTTGTCCGGTTTGCCGGGGTTCCAAGTCTCAAGCACCCGGCTGCCCCCCGGAAAAGGGGGGAGGGGGTTGACCAGGAGCCGCCATCACCGCATCCATAAGGATATGCCTCTCTGATCTTACCGCATACTCGTACCCAACACCTTCCCCTGCCAAAATTGCTTGGCGTACCGAAACCAGGCTACACCGCCAACTGACCTACAAGCACCCCCAAATGCAACTATATAACCAAATAATGCTGAACAATTTCCCAATTCCCTCTCCCCAATACACTCACCAAAAGAACGCAAAAAATGCCCGCCGCCAAGTTGCAAATATACGAGAGATGACCTATAACGGCGCATCTCCTCCCCCTCCTTCCTAGAGTCACCTAGCTTGACCTTATCCAAGTGAAACTGCTCCAGGGGCAGCAGGGAGAATATTTCAACAGTCTCCCCTTGCACATCTTATCCCTCACATCCGCCAACAGGTAAACCCCCCAGCGGGCTTTTGACGCACACATACCTCTCACAAGTGCCTCTGTCATCCAGACGCACCAACTCATCCCCCTCTTCCTCCACATCTCTTTCTCTATCACAGCCCCCCGTCGACTCTGCCAGAACAATCTCCCCCGCCGCCTCATGCGCCCTCACTCTGCCTGCCATACCTGCGCCTACCATCGCCGCTCCCATCTATGCTGCCGGCGGCGCACATGCACTCCCCGCAACCACAACAGACCCTGTCAGGAAAACCCCCTACCCAGGGCAACATCACAGACCCCCTTTGGCGCTGCCGTATCCGCAGCCGCCCCCCCCACACTACTCTTTTTTGCACCCCCAGGTGCGCCCCAAACCCCGCCGAATCCACGGCTGTCTCACCCGACTGCGACCCGGCGAATACTGAAGTAGAAGTCAAGCCATTTGGACATCCGAGTCTTCCAACGACGCCGCTCAATCCTCCTCCTCGCTGGAGCCGACCGCCTCTGGCTCAGGTAAAGCAGACGCCGCCGAAGCGCCGCTACCACCACGGCCATCCTCCTGGTACGCCGCGTAGGCACTGTCCTCCAGGCTCCGTCTTCTGCCCTGCGGCAACAACCCTGGACACCATACCGTCCCATGGGCTGCCACCACGGGCCTCATCATCTTCTGGCCCGACCCCCCCCCGCCACCTGCAAGGGAGGGGGGGGTACCTGTGGCCCGACCCGCTGCCAGCAGACTCCCATCTAGAGCCGCCGCCGCATCCTGCCCTCCTGGGCCCAGAAAGCCTCCGACTGCCGGGTCCTCCCCCCCCTGGGTGAGACCGCCGCTGCCGGGAGCTGCACGCCCGATCTGGGTGACCGGGCAGGAACCGCAGGGCCCCCGCCGTCACCCCCCACTTACTAACGCCTCCTGGGCACCCGTCACACCAGGCTCACCTGCCCTGATGCCGGACCCCCCGCTGGCAGCAGCCCCGCAGCCCCCCCACCGTCCGTGGGAGGGGGTAGTGCTGGCCCCCGTCCACCGCCGGGCGCTCTCCTGTCCAGGAGCCGCCGCATCCAGCAATCCAGGCCGCGGCTCGAAACCGGAAGTAGGTCACAGACTAGCCACGCCCCCCTCCCGGCTGCCGCGGCCCGGACGGAGATTCCTCCCACGGCCGGAGCAGCTGCTGGGTACGGCCGCTGCCCACATCGCTGCTGTGGAGGGTCCCCGAAGGGGCTCTCACATGTCCTCCTCGCTCCCCCCCGCACACTGCAAATACCTGAAGGAGAGGGGGGGGGGATACCGCCGCCCGCTGCAGCCTGGGGAGCGAGGGGAAAGTGCCGACGGGTTAACCCCGGCAGCCCTGACGTGGGACCGCGCTGCCAGGGGCCCGTGCACTGCCATGGGATAGTCACTGCTGGTCCTGCATTGCAGCCATCCTGTCGAACGTCCGGATCGCTCCATATCCGGAAATCAAGAGAGGGGGTAAGCCAAATTTCCTATACTTACACCCCTCATCTGTCCCACCTCTTCCTCCAGGGAACTCCTCCTACCCACCAATCCCTTTCTCTGCCCTATACACAAACATTCCTGTTCCTATTAACCCCATCACTCCTTCCCTTCCCTCTAGTCATGTCGCCCCTCCACCCTATGGGTTCCATGGCTTTCTCACTCGGTGCTCAGCCCAGTGAAAGCCGCTTGCAGTGTTTGATCGGCTTGCACTGGGGGTAACAACAGCGTGATCACGTAGTGTGCACCAAATAAAATAGTAAAAACCCGCCCACCCTTCCCCAGAAGTGTTCTGTTTATGGCTGCATGTGGGCAGAGACCCAAACTGCCCAATCCATTGGGGTTCAGGTGATACTCGGGTCAAGAACTTTATTTAAAGTGCGACTGACTCCACCGAACCGAACGTCCACGGGTCCACTCATCTCTACTAAAGATGCATTTTTAGATTTTCATTGGAATACTACAAAGGAGCATGAGCCATGCCTTGGATTAAGCTTATCTACACCCGGTGAGCTGGTAAACTTTTTGCTTTTTGAAGAGTCCATGCTGCCATAGCTCCATAGAAAAAAAAATGAGCTAATAAAGCATATCATGAAAATGGCACACTGAGAAATTCTAATTTACTAATGCAGTAAGATGAAGACATAGGGTTTGAAATGATGATGATGAAAATTGCACCATCATTTATATACCTGTGACGCTGCAAGGAAGTGTCACAAACACAAACCGTTACTGCAATGTTTTCATTTTTCTAGATTACTAGAAACTGTCTTTATCAGTCTTTATCTCAATTTTTAGGCTAGGTTCACTCATTGCATATTTGGCGTGGGTTTTAAGTGCTGATATAAGAGGAAACCAGAATATAGTGCCAACCCTGTCACACAACAAACACCACAGGTTATAAACATATTCCACTGACTTACACTAGATTCCATTTAAAGGTAATCAGTCAGCAGGTTTTTCCTAACTCATCTGACAGCAATATGATATATGGGCACAGAGGCTGATTCCAGTGATGTATCACTTAGTATACTGGGTGCAGCAGTTGTGGTAAAACACAGTTTTGTCTGCTGCAGATCCATATAACACTGCTCCCACCACTGATTGGCAGTTTTCTGTGTACCCTGTACATTGACATAAAGCTTCTAATCAGTGGTGGGGGTTGAGTTACACACAGCAATTGACTAAGTGGCACCAGACACCTAGTCCTGTAGTGATAATCTCTTACTGATAAAACATTGATTTTATTTAAACAGCAAGACAGAGCCTATTAAATCCATAAAATCAGGTTCTTTGCCTCTGCATCATGCTTCTCTTAGATAACAATGAAAACCTGCTGATAGATTGCCTTTAAATGTCCTTCATTCTGCACGGCATACAGATCTTTTTTGCCAACAGGTTTGAAGTAATCTGCAACTAAGGCATCTAGCACTGACAAAGCCGGACCACGCTGCAGTTCAGGGATGACGTCATTCATGGAGCTACCTCATGCAGTGGATTTAAGCTCCTTCATTTACAGAAATTCGTGGAGTCTGTATCTTATCTGCAGTATGGTACATTTCAAAATATGTAAAACTATAAAAAGCAATTGTAAAAATTGTAAAATATGTTCTTGTAGCCCATATACATATACCCTGATTTTTTATTTATTTATTTATTTATCTATTTTTTTAGGGAGGAGAGGAGTGTTAAAATGCATGTTAATGGACAACTAGTTTTTGTCACTTTTGAATGTGCACTTGGCTTATAATTGGAGTGTTCTGCTTCATCTATGTTGATTTCATATAAATGATGACTACAGACAGATGGAGATCAATGCATGTAAAATATATCGTGTGTGTGTGTATATGTGTGTGTGTGTGTGTGTGTGTGTATATATGTGTGTGTGTGTGTGTGTATATGTGTGTGTGTGTGTGTATATGTGTGTGTGTGTGTGTATATGTGTGTGTGTGTGTGTGTGTGTGTATATGTGTGTGTGTGTGTGTGTGTGTGTGTGTATATGTATATGTGTGTGTATATGTGTGTGTGTGTGTGTGTATATGTGTGTGTGTATGTGTGTGTGTGTGTGTGTGTGTGTGTGTATATGTGTGTGTGTGTGTGTATATGTGTGTGTGTGTGTGTGTGTGTATATGTGTGTGTGTGTGTGTGTATATGTGTGTGTGTGTGTATATGTGTGTGTGTGTGTGTGTGTGTGTATATGTGTGTGTATATGTGTGTGTGTATGTGTGTGTGTATATGTGTGTATGTGTGTGTGTGTATATGTGTGTATATGTGTGTGTGTGTGTGTGTGTGTGTGTATATGTGTGTGTGTGTGTGTGTGTGTATATGTGTGTGTGTGTATGTGTGTGTATATGTGTGTGTGTATATGTATATGTGTGTGTGTGTATATGTGTGTGTGTAAATGTGTGTGTGTGTGTTTGTCCATAAATACTACTTAGTCACAAACACGTTTAGATAATTAATTTTGACATAAAGTATATAACATGCATATGCCGGAAATCCCACACAGTGATCTGCGGTTCAAGGAAGAAGAAAAGATAAAGCTGAAGAGGAAACAGCCACATATTTTGGTATAGCTCACTAAGCGAGTACATTTTCTTTACCTTTGTGTAGTGTAGACTCTCCGTAGACTGATAATGATAATCAAGCGTTACATTTTTGATTTGCATACATGCCTTGTCCCAGCACAATGTCCCAGACTCACTGATCACTTCGTGCCTACTCTTACCTCTACTGGGTTAGCTCTCACTTGCTATATCCTGTTCCTCTTCTGAAAGGGGAACCTGAGGCATGATTTTGCAAGGAAATACTTTTTTAGAGTTACACTTATAATTTGTCTCTGCTCACTCTGCCTTCAGAAGCGTGTGGAACGTCCGTCAGCAGTCTCTGCAGATATGACAAAAATAATAGTGCTGTAGTATCAAGACTGAATCTGACTAACCCCCAATATAAGTCAGTAGGGTCCTACACTCCAGTCACAACTGCAATCTGAAATCTTTTCTGGGGGAAATTAAAAAATAACTAAAATAATGAGGTTGCATAAATAATCATACCCGTAAACTAATATTTTGTTGAAGTATCCTTTGAATTTATGACAGCATGCAGTCTCTTTGGGTAGGAGTCTTTCAGCTATCTACCTTGCAGATAGTAAATCTATCAGACTGTGAGGACATCTCATGTGTACAGCCCTCTTCAGGTCAACAAACAGATCTTCTACAAGATTCAGGCCTCAGTTCTGGCTGGCCTATTCTAAAATTTTTAACTTTTGTTGAAGCCATACGTTTTTGATTTGGAGGTTAAGCTTAATGTCTTTGTAATGCTAAAAGGTGAAATTCATGTTCAGCTTTCTCCACCTTGACTAAAGCCCCACTTCTGTTTGCTGAAAAATCAACCCAAAGCATAATGCTGCCTCCACTATGCTTCACTGTTGGTATGGTGTTCTTTTGGTGATTAGCGTTGCACCAAACATGTCTTTAGGTACTATGGCCAAAAAGTTCAACTTTGATGTCAGCAAACCATAACACATTGTTTCACATACGTTTGGCAGACTTGATGTAGGTTTTGGCAAAACATAGCCAGGCTTGGATGTTATGATATATGAAGAATACAAGAGATTATTGTCACATTCAAATTCAAACAACCAGGACTTGCCAGTAATTCCTGCAGCTCCTTTAATGTTGCTGTAGGCGTCTTAGCCAGAACCAATTTTGTTTTTATCTTTTAATCAAATTTTTAAGGGCAAGCTCTCCAGGAACCCCGTTACCCTCCTTCCATCCCCCTTGTAACACCGGACTGACGGTCGGACTTTCCTTTTATTAAAACCCGCCAGGGGTCACGGAAGCCGGGTCGGGCTACTCACAGCCTGACCCCAAATACCACTGGCCCGGTAACCGTGCGAGCCCTGCAAGCCCCGGAGTGGGCGTTTCAACTTGGCGCTGAGAGCAGGGTCCAGACAAGACCCGGTAACACTGGGTGACGCGTGCCTTGTGTTTACCATCTGCAAAATTGGATTGTCTAACATTTATTTTGGTGCCCGCGGCTGCGGGTATGTGACAAATGGACTTGGACTGTACAATGGCGTCCATTGAGAATGGGATGGGCGCCATGCGTACCAACAAGGACTGGACTTGCCCACCCTTCGTGGGTGGGGCTGCAGCGGGGCGCGAAAATCCGTGCCCGCCCCTTTGTTGGACACTTGCTAGGAGCCAGGAACCCTGCCTCCCCAGGCCCAGGAGAAGATGGGGAGATGATATGGACTGCCCGGGTGTGAGCTTTGGCGAGTGGTGGCCGGAGGGGTGAGCCCGGCACCGCAGCCCGTACCGGGATTTGGACTACCGGGTTTTTCCCCCTAAACCTGGGTACCTGGAGGGCCCTGGAGCGTCATAAGGAGACCTGTTCCCGAAAGTTTAATTATATATATATATATATACAGTGCCTACAAGTAGTATTCAACCCCCTGCAGATTTAGCAGGTTTGATAAGATGCAAATAAGTTAGAGCCTGCAAACTTCAAGCAAGAGCAGGATTTATTAACAGATGCATAAATCTTACAAACCAACAAGTTATGTTGCTCAGTTAAATTTTAATAAATTTTCAACATAAAAGTGTGGGTGAATTATTATTCAACCCCTAGGTTTAATATTTTGTGGAATAACCCTTGTTTGCAATTACAGCTAATAATCGTCTTTTATAAGACCTGATCAGGCCGGCACAGGTCTCTGGAGTTATCTTGGCCCACTCCTCCATGCAGATCTTCTCCAAGTTATCTAGGTTCTTTGGGTGTCTCATGTTGACTTTAATCTTGAGCTCCTTCCACAAGTTTTCAATTGGGTTAAGGTCAGGAGACTGACTAGGCCACTGCAACACCTTGATTTTTTTCCCTCTTGAACCAGGCCTTGGTTTTCTTGGCTGTGTGCTTTGGGTCGTTGTCCTGTTGGAAGATGAAATGACGACCCATCTTAAGATCCTTGATGGAGGAGCGGAGGTTCTTGGCCAAAATCTCCAGGTAGGCCGTGCTATCCATCTTCCCATGGATGCGGACCAGATGGCCAGGCCCCTTGGCTAAGAAACAGCCCCACAGCATGATGCTGCCACCACCATGCTTGACTGTAGGGATGGTATTCTTGGGGTCGTATGCAGTGCCATCCAGTCTCCAAACGTCACGTGTGTGGTTGGCACCAAAGATCTCGATCTTGGTCTCATCAGACCAGAGAACCTTGAACCAGTCTGTCTCAGAGTCCTCCAAGTGATCATGAGCAAACTGTAGACGAGCCTTGAAACGACGCTTTGAAAGTAAAGGTACCTTACGGGCACGTCTGGAACGGAGACCATTGCGGTGGAGTACGTTACTTATGGTATTGACTGAAACCAATGTCCCCACTGCCATGAGATCTTCCCGGAGCTCCTTCCTTGTTGTCCTTGGGTTAGCCTTGACTCTTCGGACAAGCCTGGCCTTGGCACGGGTGGAAACTTTCAAAGGCTGTCCAGGCCGTGGAAGGCTAACAGTAGTTCCATAAGCCTTCCACTTCTGGATGATGCTTCCAACAGTGGAGACAGGTAGGCCCAACTCCTTGGAAAGGGTTTTGTACCCCTTGCCAGCCTTGTGACCCTCCACGATCTTGTCTCTGATGGCCTTGGAATGTTCCTTTGTCTTTCCCATGTTCACCAAGTATGAGTGCTGTTCACAAGTTTGGGGAGGGTCTTAATTAGTCAGAAAAGGCTGGAAAAAGAGATAATTAATCCAAACAGGTGAAGCTCATTGTTCTTTGTGCCTGAAATACTTCTTAATACTTTAGGGGAACCAAACAGAATTCTTGTGGTTTGAGGGGTTGAATAATAAATGACCCTCTGAATAAACTTTTCACAATTTAAAAAATAAAATAAAAAAAGAAATAACGTGTTACTTTGTTTATCTATGAAAAGGGTTTTTTTGCGGTGTTGTTTGTTGTCGCAACCCCGGAGTGTTGCGTTTTTGGTCTGGAGGAGTGTAACGCCCCTGTAAACGGGTCGTTACAGGGTATTAAATGTTACCCCATTTTTCCCGGGCAGGAGGAAGAAGAGTCCCCACAACACACACTCACATCACACTGGCAGGAAGGAGTTAATAGCTTTTGCAGCATGAAGTTTTGAGTCCATGACTCATCCTGTCTCGTTAATGAGCAGGTGGCTGGACACAGGCAGGTCCCCATGACAACCAAGGGGAGGGGGGCCTGAATAGGAGTGAGTTTAGTGCAGAACACACAGAAAGTTGGTCAGAACGTCAGAGGATGCAGCAGAGTGCAGACTTACACAGGACAGCTCCCTGCTGAGGAGATGCCACGAGACCAGCGCTGAGAACACCTAGAGGAAGGGAATGGAGCTGAGGACTGGGGATCCCTGGAGAAAGTTGTACCCAGTGGTGGTTGGTGTGTGTCCGCTACTGGAAGAGAGACAGACAGAATGGCGGTGTGAGTGTCTGCTTATTCCACCTGATCCAGCACCACGACTACCGCAGTGAGTAATCTGACCCCTGCACCCTGCTTTCCAAGGTTAAGTCACCCGTTCATCAAATTCCCACTATCCGGGGCCTTCCCTACCTGCAGAGGGACTGACGCCTGGTTGCCCCACACCATCTGCCCCGGTACTGCCTTCGGCAGCAGCGGTACTCCCCTTTACCGCAACCCGCAGGTGGCGTCATGGACATTCTTCCCCTGTAAATATCCCCGTACATTTGAAGTGGCTGCAAGCCCCCCGAGTCTGAAGATCCTCGAGCCACAGAAACCCCGGATCCGAGCAGTTCGACTGCTGTTGGGGCGGCACAATACCATTTGCTGAAGAACAAGAATGGCGCTGACTCTGAAAGATGGAAATTATGATTTTCTAATCTTATCCCTTTGGCAGTAAGTTACGTAAAGAAGTATAGTTAGCGTAATTCCAAATTCCGTCTCAGACCATTGAGAGAAGCGGAAGAGAACATGGTCAGCAAATGATCACAATTGTGCAAATTGCGTATGAGCGGTAATGTGACAACCACCAGTTGTGTGAAAAAGAATAAAATCAAAATGGTGAGTATATTATACACTGGTTAAATTTTGCATAGACTCCATCCATCGTTTTATACATGGTCAAGGAAAACACTTTCTTCTTTTCGGTGGGTTTAAACAGTTGAGGAAATACAGAAAAAGAAGGAACTGAAAATGGCAGCACAATTTTAGACAAGACTGAAAATTCCATTAAGAATTCAACAAAGGGTGGAAGCTGACCCTTATTAATTAGGAACGGTAAAAAAATATTAGTAAGTAGAAAGATGTGAAAGAGAGTATAGGAAAGGGGAGAGAGAGAGAGGGAAACGATAGAGAGGGGTAGTATTCTCCATATACGACAAACCAGCCTTAGGTATCAGAAGGAAGGCATCCCTTCAAGCTTGAAAAGTAGGAGACTTAGGGGTACTTTGCACGCTGCGACAGCCGATGCTGCAATGCCGAGCACGATAGTCCCTGCCCCCATCGCAGCTGCGATATCATTGTGATAGCTGCCGTAGCGAACATTGTCGCTACGGCAGCTTCACATGCACTCACCTGTCATGTGACGTCGCTCTGGCCGGCGAACCGCCTCCTTATTGAGGGGGCGGGTCGTGCGGCATCACTGCGACGTCACACGGCAGGCGGCCAATAGGAGGGGCGGAGATGAGCGGGATGTAAACATCCCGCCCACCTTCTTCCTTCCGCATATCCGACGGGAGCTGCGGTGACGCAGGTAGGAGATGTTCCTCGCTCCTGCGACTTCACACACAGCGATGTGTGCTGCCGCAGGAGCGAGGAACAACAGCGGACCGTCGCGTCAGCGTAATTATGGATCACTTTCGACATGACCCCACCGACATCGCACCTGCAATGTCGTAGTGAGCAAAGCCCGCCTTAGCCAACAATTGTGTATATGAGATTCAACATGTCCACATACGTTGAAAATTGTCCTGTGGATCCATGCATGTGAGTTATTGATTCATCATATACTATGGAAGTGGTCTCTTGACCTCAAAGAATGGGAAGATACTACTTCATGAGCCATGAGCAATTCTTTGCTTAACCACTAAAGGTGGCTTTACATGCTACGAGATCGCTGGGGTCATGGATTTTGTGACGCAAATCCGGCCGCTTTAGCGATGTCGTTGCGTGTGACACCTATTAGCGATTTTGAATCGTTGCAAAAACGTTCAAAAGCGCTATGCCCCCCTCTTCCCAAATATCGTTGCTGCTGCAGTAACGATGTTGTTCCTCATTTCTGCGGCAGCACACATCGCTGTGTGTGACGCCGCTGGAACGACAAACATCTCCTTACCTGCGTCCCGCCAGCAATGAGGAAGGAAGGAGGTGGGCGGGATGTTCATCCCGCTCATCTCCGCCCCTCCGCTTTGATTGGGCGACCGCTTAGTGACGTCGCTGTGAAGCTGAACGAACCTCCCCCTTAGAAAGGAGGTGGTTCGCTGGTCACAGCAACGTCGCAGAGCAGGTATGTGCATGTGACGCTGACGTAGCGATAATGTTCGCTACGGCAGTGATCACCACATATCGGCCGTACGATGGGGGCGGGTGCTATCACGCTCGACATGCTAGCATCGGCTAGCGATGTTGCAGCGTGTAAAGCGGCCTTAAGGCCCCCATACACATTAGACCAAAGTTGTATTATATGGACAATATCTACCAAATCGATTGTGCATTCTTCAGTTCTTTAGATGGTGAGTAATCTACTTTCATAGTCAATAGAAAGATCAATCAGGCATGTCTGATACTTTTATACAACTATCGTGCATAGCATAATGTGTATGTGCAGATAGTTCGGAAAATGAAAGAACTGATATCTCTCTGAACCCTCCACACTGATTTGAACGTTTTCATTCACTATACATGGAAAATGTGTGGCTTCATCTGAAGATACACACATGGACAAAACTGTTGGTACCCTTCTGTTAAAGTAAGGCAGCCGTCCCCCACTACTCCTGTTAGATGTGCATACCACCTATATAATACAGCATGCATGGTCCCTGTGTGAATTGAATTGACATGCTCCATGGCATATATATCTGTCAGGGAGAGTGAAAGGTTTAATGTATCATGAAAGGAAACCTATCAGCTGATTTATGCTGTCCAAATCATGGCAGCATGTATCAGATTCTGGCTCCGTCATTCTGTGATGCCCTGGGCAAGCCAGGGGTCACAGGTAATGACATCACCACACCCTACACCCCGGTTAGGCACATCAAAGCTAGACCCAAAAATCCTTGTTGCCTTCCCCAGGGGCTGTTGTCCACACCAGTTGGTGGAGCCAGGCGGTTTTTCTCCACCCACCAAGGAGTTCACAGTCCTGGAGGAGGGAAAAGCGGAGTTGAGTTCTGACAGTGAAAGTGGAAGGAGGGAAAGTGAGCTGTAGTGAAGTGGCAAGAGAGCAGACTGAAGTGAGTCCGGGTGTGTGCCCCGGACAGAGACAGCAAGGTTAGCAGACGGCGGTGACCGTCTGCAGGTGTGGCCTATCGGAGTTGCCGTAAGGCCCGTGGACGGGCGGTGGCCCGGCGGTACCGGACCGGTACACAAGGAGAAGCCAGCACCATTGGCAGGGGCCTTTCGGATCCCGGCAAGGCTTGGAGTCGCCGTGAATTTGCCAAATCCGTCAGTGAAGGGGACCTCCGGGTTTTCAAACAACTAAGTCCCGATTGAAGGCAACAGTCCAACCATATGAGAGAGACACCGCCACCGCAAAGGCACCAGGGCCAGCGCCTGCGGGCAAAGAGGGGCTCCTCCGGCCCATATCCAAGTCGGGGAGCGGGTTACCGGTGGGAACCCATTGGAACCAACAGAAGTACTAGGTGCAGGGAAAGAGACAGTCACCGTTAACTACCGGGGAAAAGCAACAGCAGCCGTCTGTGGGAACCGTCTTTCCAGCCGTGTGTTTTACCGAGAACTGTGTCATCGTCTCAGGCTGAGTAAGTACCACCATGCCGTGCGGCACAGCGCTGCCCCCGCGACCCTGCACCTCACCAGGCCCCGCACCCGGCCTGCCATCCACTCCTACCCCATCACCGGGCCCCGGGACAACCAACCCCCTACCCATGGAGGGGAGAAGTAACAACAAAGCTGCTCCCTGTCACCGCTCCCGGGATCCCCGTCCAGAGCAGCGGTGGTGTCCACACAATCACCACAACCGTGGGTGGCGTCACGGACAATAAATCCCCAAAACCATCCCCCTTTTC
The DNA here is from genome assembly GCF_048569485.1 of Anomaloglossus baeobatrachus. Classification (NCBI taxonomy): domain Eukaryota; kingdom Metazoa; phylum Chordata; class Amphibia; order Anura; family Aromobatidae; genus Anomaloglossus; species Anomaloglossus baeobatrachus. The sequence goes on from NC_134354.1 coordinate 662,399,510, forward strand.
ACTCTCGGGCGAGGAGCGCCGCTCGAGTCCCCGGGATCCGGCCCATCGCTCGAGCCACCGAGCAGCAGCGGCCGCAGCAGCAGCGGCAGCCGGACCCGAGCAGTGGGAGAGCGTAGCGTCCCCTCCTCCGCCCGCGACAACTCCACTTTGAAATACTGCACACTTTACAGTGGTGTCTGGGGTCTGTGCATCTCAGACAACTGATTCAAAAGGAAAATCTCCATTAGCATCTCTACAACCCTGCTCCCCTTGGCTGACAGATTTCTCCCCATACACATGTGCTGCCCCCGTGCCAGCAGCCGGTACTGCTTGGATCCGGATTTTCGGTGCGGCTCGAGGGGTTCTCCGGACCCGGGGGTCGCGCGGACACTCCGAATAAAAGGGGGACATATTTGTACGGTATTGTTTGTAAGATGTCTGTGACGCCACCCACGGTGTGTAGTGAGATGTGGCACCACCGCTGCCGGTGCTCCCGGGGACATTGGGCTGGCAGCTGGATGTTAACCCCGCCGTGGGTAGGGATGGCTGTCCCGGGGCCCAATGTCTCTATGCTGAGGATGGTGATTGCAGGGGCCGGCGCACCCAGCAAGGCAGAGGATGTTACTCACGGTCGAATCAAGCACACAAGTCCTGTGGTAAACCAAGGATATGGTGGCCGGCTGCCGCAGACGGGTGTATCCGATCCCACACCCGGGTTGGTAGTCAAAGTCTCTCTCCTCTGCACTGTGTTTAGAATGGTGGCTTCCCGGTGTGAAACACGGGAGTCCGCTCCTGGTCCTTTGGTTGGGAGCCGTGCCCGTCTGACGCTAACCCTTGGGATCTACGGGCCCTGGTGGTTGCCCTATCCCTCTCTGAGGGTGGTTGTCTACTTTTTGGGACTTATGCGGGCGTCACACGAGACGATCTATCGTGCGATGCATCGTCGGGGTCACGGTTTTCGTGATGCACATCCGGCATCGTTCACGACGTCGTCTCGTGTGACACCTCCGAGCGACGCAGAATCGGTCACAAATCGGGAGTCGTGTACACGTCGCTTATTTTTAAAAAATTGTTTATTTTTCATGGCGCCGGTTGTTCATCGTACCCGGGTAGCACACATCGCTCCGTGTGACACCCCGGGAACGATGAACACTGCTTACCTGCGTCACGCGGCACCCGCCGGCTATGCGGAAGGAAGGAGGTGGGCGGGATGTTTTCGTCCCGTTCATCTCTGCCCCTCCGCTTCTATTGGCCGGCGGCTGTGTGACGTCGATGTGACGCCGAACGTCCCTCCCACCTTCAGGAAGAGGATGTTTGCAGCCCACAGCGAGGTCGCTCTGCAGGTAAGTACGTGTGACGGCGGTTTAACGACTTTGTGCGACACGGGCAGCGATTTGCCCGTGACGCACAAACGACGGGGGTGGGTACGACCGCTCGTGCGATCGCACGATAGATCGTACCGTGTGACGCCCGCATTAGGTTGGGACAGAACCTAAAATCCTGCCGTCAATTGGTTAATTAGCTAGGCCGTCGGTGCCGGTCATGGCTTCAGGGTCCAAGTACCCCCTCTGTGCACACGGTTTCCGGGTCGGTTCTCCGGTGTTGGTACCGGCGGGCTACAACCCTGTCCCAGTCCACTTTGGATCTCCGGCTGCTGTCTTCCCGTCTCCTGCAGACTCTGGCTACCGTCTGCCACCTAGCCAAGGTGTCAGGGCTCCGACCCTGGCACCTGTCAGACTTCACTCCTCACTTGCCCTCTACCTTAACTGATCTCTCCTGTTTTCCCACCCCGGGCTCTCCAGACCCCTAGGTGGGCGTTCCCTTACCGCCTGGTCCCGCCCACTGGTGTGTCCGTCCTTCCCTGAGCGGGTGACTAGGGTTTCAGGTCGGCTGATTTAACCCTTTGTGGGATAGGTGTTATGCGGGGGCCTACATATGCAACTACCTGGTTTTCCAGGGCGCTGCACACACACTTAGAGTAAAGAACTATCAATTGAGAGGAGAGGGATTGAAAGAAGCTGACGTGGACTGGTCAAGTCATTCAAGACACATAGTCCCCGGCTGCAGCTTTACAGAGGACCTGTCACCGTCCAGTTTTTTCTTTCAAAAGTGTTTATGCATTTTAACTATAAAATCGAGAATAAAGTCAACTATATAAATTCAATATGTCAACAGGTCATATAACAATGAACATACAAAGAAAGCAAGACATGATACACTAAAGGGGGGAAAGGAGAGGGGGAGGCAGTATAAGGTATACAAATGAAAGGTAAGGATCAGGAATGAATAATATGTTATTGTATATGATTATGTAGCACCCATGGGGCAAGGGGTTAACATAACTTGTCACCGGGTTCAATAATGTCGGGTCAGGGGACGTCACGAGTGGCCCTGCCCGGTTTCGTGGCCCCGATGTGTACAATAAAGAAGGGTTGGGGGGTGATGATGGTGGAGGAATTATGCTGTGACGCCACCTGCGGTACACGGCCAGGGAATAGCCACTGCTGCTGTCAGTGCCCTCCGGCGGGCGCCGATGCGTGGGGCGACGGCGTCGGCAAGTACAGGCTGACACAGTCTCTGCGGGTTCAAAGCTGTCTTTACTCACAGTCCTGGCTTTACCCAGAAGATGCCGGTCACTGCCGGGATGGGCCCCAGCTGATCCCGAATCCGTTGGAGGTCAGAACCGGTACAGTGAATGGTGGCCCTTCCTCCTTGAGCTTCTAAATGTGGATCCCTGTGGCTTGAAGCTTCTTGGGGATCCCAGTTCTTGAAAAGTGTTTTTACTCCCGTCCCATATGCAGGTGCCGCGGGTCCGTCGTGGAGCTTGCCTTGAAGCACGACCCCGGATGTTATATGGCATTGTGCTCCAGGAACTGTGGGGGCCAGAGGGACATGCAATCCCCCTGGCCTGCAGATTTTGGTGAACAACATGAAGTATATCCACCCTAGGATTCTGCACCCTGCACCGCACCGATCCAGAGGGAGCAATCAAGCTCTCCATGCACATAGACTGTCCCTATAAAACTTAAATACTTTATTAAATCACTTAAAACCACACCGTGATTACTAAAAGTGCACAGGATAGATTGCTAGCCCTCAATAGTTGCACCTATCTGTGCAGTGCCTTACAGCGGGGGTTCCAAAAATGCGATATGGCGCCCCCACTCCGCGACTACTTTCCCTGCTGCCCCTGAAGTCCCTGCCAGAAAAAAGGTGCAGTGCCTAAGATAAGTGCTACAAACAAATTGGTGGACAAAAGGGAGGAAAATTCAAAAACTTATCTCATTGATGTGAATAAAATGGTAATTTCAAGCCTCAATGCGTTTCTCCCAGAAGTGGGTTCCTCAGGAGGCCATTAGTAAACTACAATGGTGGTTCAGGAAAACCCTCTGTAACCAAATGGCTGATTCAAAGAGGGAATCCTGTTGATAAATAGCACACTGCAGACCCGAATAGTGCTGGTGTCCAAGGAAAAACACCCTATTCAATGAAATCACGAGCAGCAAAAGATCCCCGACATTAAAAAACTTGTTCAAATATCAAAGCATAAAACATTCTTGTCAGCATTATAGAATTTGTTCACATATCAAACAGGTAAAACATTCTTCCATTTGTGACACTCCCGGTTAGCAGATATCCTCTGTAAAATCACGAATCACCCTAATTCTGGTAGGGTGCACATCTGGTGCAACTATGTAGCAAACAGTTCCGACCACTGACAGTCGGCAAGTAGAGGCTGACACAATCTCTGCAGGTTCAAAGTTGTCTTATATCCCCCCTAGGATTCTGTACCCTGCACCACGCCGTTCCCGAGGGAGCAATCAAGCTCTCCTCTCAGTGACCATATGAACTCCTGCGTCCCAACAGAGCACTGGTCAAACCCAACTGCTCTCTCCCTCTCCTGCTGGAGAACTCCTGACTGTTGTGTTGCTCCTAACTCCCCCTGGTGGCTGCTCCTCCCGTCCCAGGTTCCCGACACTAGTGGATTGGGGATCCAGGTGTAGTGGTATCCTAAAGATCCATATATATATTCATCAATAAAGAGGGAACACTGGGCACAATTTTTTAAGGTTAAAACGGGTGGAACAATTTAAAAAATGCCACCGGCAATTGCAAAACAGTGATTCACCACTCAGTTACACCTTTACAGGTGTATAGCGTGAGCCCAAGCGAAGATCTACTTGCCAGGGTGAACTCCAAAAGAGCAAAGCCGTGGTAGTACAAAAATATGTAGAAAAACGGAGGCACTCACCGGTTTTGTAGAATTTTCAGACATAACAATATAACATTTATTTAGGCATAGGGGGAGGGTGCTGGAAGAGCGTGCACACAGACAACGGTCGTTTCGCACCGATTACCGATGCTTCTACGGGTCCAAAGTGCTCAATCGTCATTTCCTCTCTCCTTCTAAGGGGAGTATCTATTGGAATGACTTTGTGATATTAAAAAAAAACGAGATATTACAAATATCAATTCACACCAAGAAGGCAATGTTATAAACGAATATAGTACAATGATATATTTCTATCTAATTTAAATAGCTTGTAATGTTAGTTCATACTAATTACAAAAATACTGACATGTCATTTTTATCATTTAGACCAATGGGTCCCAATGTTTCACAATTTATTATCCATCGAGCCTCTCTTTTTAGTAGTGTTTTATTTAGATCACCTCCTGCTGGTGTCGGGATTATTCTCTCTAAACCTACAAACCGCAATAGTTTTTTAATTGCCGCATGGACATCTTGCATATGTTTTATCAGTCTTGGGGCTCTAATACCTGTCACCAAAGAGTTAAGATGCTCTCTAAATCTAATGTATAGTAGCCGGATAGTTTTCCCTATATAATAATAGCCGCATGGGCAAAATAACGCATAAACCACATAATCTGTTTTACAACTGAGAAATTGTGTTACGGTATGCCATATTTTCCTATTTTTAATGTTTTTCCTGTCAAATGTTGGTTACAAAAAGAACATGCACCACATCTATAATTTCCTGTAATATTAATATTTTGTAACCAGTTCTTTTTTGAGACAAACCTTTTGTGTACTAAAATATTACCTACATTTTTATTGCGTCTAAAAGAAATTGACGGTTTATTACCCGCTATTATTTTGAGATCCCTATCTTCTTCTATGCTATTTCAATGTTTTGTGCGTATGATTTTATCCATGGGGCTATATTTGAAGTTAAATCTAAATTTTGGCAGGAGAGGAAATGATGATTGAGCACCTTGGACCCGTAGAAGCATTGGTGTACGGTGCGAAACGGCCGTTGTCTGTGTGCACGCTCTCCCAGCAACCTCCTCCTATGCCTAAATAAATGTGAGTGCCTCCGTTTTTCTACATATTGTATCCTAAAGATCCAGAGGGCAACCTGCTGTGTGTCTATGAATGGTTGTGTTGTGGAACCGGTACCGACCTCCTCTGGATCCAGGATGAGTACTGCACCTTAAGTGAGGTGCAGTACCGTGTGACGACTAAAGCCTCAGGGGCGCCACAATTACGCAAAAGAAAAACTAGTGTTTGTTATATGTGGATGTGCATGTGTTATCCACGCATCCCAGATCCTGAAAATTCAGCTTGAGGGTCTTTAAAGACTCTAGTGAGTTGCTCATTAATCATAAAATTATGTATTCGGGATTGGAGATCTGGGTACGTTATTTCGCTCTGATTAGCAGAAATGCAGCATTTCTGTGAGAGCCGGTGCTCAGTCGGCTTAGACAGGAAATACGTCATGGTAGCATCAGCGGTTATCAGTTGACCTCATGCTATTATGGCAACACATTGGCACCCCATGATCGTGTCACAGGTCCACCGACGCCGGCAGGGAACGGCGCGATCCCTGTCACTGCCATTTAAATCGCACTGTAAGACAGGATTACCACGGGGACACAATCTAGGACGTATATATAGTTACAAGGTCGTGAAGGGGTTAAAAGGGTTTTCCCACTGACAAAATTCATTTTAATCAATAGCTCTTGGAATACTAATAATTTACACTATTGGATGTGATTAAGAAAATGTTACTGTGCTGAGATAATCTTATAAATATGTCCCTGCTATGTACTGTGCAATGGTCGTGTCTGACTGTACAGGGACATTGTCTGATCATACCACAGCTCCTGGGCCGGGGAGGAAGTAAAAATGTATACAGAGATTACAGCACGGGATCACAAATTACCATATTTTTTGGACTATAAGACACACTTTTTTCCCCCCAAATGTTGAGGTAAAGTGGGGGGTGCGTCCTATGGTCTGAATGTGGCTGCAGGGAATGAGGGTGCTGCGGTGGAGCAGGTCATCGGGGGCACGAGCAGGCTGCAGCAGCCTGCCGTGACCACGTGGACCTGCTCATTTAATATGCACGCCCATCCCCCACCCATCATCCCTCAGCGCTGAAGCCGGTGTTGACAGGTGGGCGGGATGATGGGCGGGGGATAAACAGCCGGCCCGCATGATCACCCCTGGCAACTACGGCCTGGAGTGATCATGTGCGGCTGTATTCACTGCCCCCCGTGCATCATCATCAGCGCGGGGAGCAGTGAATCAGTGTACAGTACTCACCGTTCCCCTGCAGCATTGCTCGTCCTCCCGTCTGTGTCAGCGTCAGCGCCGCTGAGTGGAACCGTCCTCGTTACCCTGCTGCATTGCGATTATCTCCTGTGTCTGTGCCGGCGGCTGGGTGGAGACTAGCGGCGCGCACAGCGATGACGTCATCACCGTGCGCACGTGTCCACACGCAGCCGCCGGCACAGACACAGGAGATGATTGCGATACAGCAGGGTAACGGGGACGGCTCCACTCAGCGGCGCTGCCGCTGACACAGACGGGAGGACGAGCCATGCTGCAGGGAGTGAGGTAACACTGCACATCATCTAGAAAACACCATCCCCACTGTCAAACATGGTGGTGGCAGCATCATGCTGTGGGGAGGCTTTACTTTAGCAGGACAGGGAAGCTGGTGAAAGTTAATGGGAAGATGGATGGAGCTAAATACATGACAATCCTGGAGAAAAACCTGTTAGAGGCTGCAAAAAAACTTGTGACTGGTGCATAGTTTAACCTTCCAGCAGCACAACGACCCCAAACATATTGCCAGATCAACAATGAAATGGTTTAGATCAAAATATATTCATGTGTTTGAATGGTCCAGTCAAAGTACAGACCTAAATTCCATTGAAAATCTGTGGTAAAGCTTGAGAATTGAGGTTCACAGACACCTCCATCCAATCTCACTTAGCTAGAGCTATTTTGCAAAGAAGAATGGGCAACAATTTGAACCTCTAGATGTACAAAGCTAGAGGTAGAGACATCTCCAAAAAGACTTGAAGCAGTACTTGCAGCAAAAGGTGGTCCCACAAAGTATTGACCTAAATGCATGTCACAATTTTCAGATTTATATTTTTTTAAATATTTTGAAAACCATGTATCATTTCCTTTACACTTCACAAATTCTTGCTACTTAGTGTTCGCATATCACATAAAATCCCAATAAATTTAAGTTTGTGGGTGTGCCGTGAAAAAATGTGGAAAAGTTCAGTCTGAATACTTTTTCAAGGCACAGCATGTCTACTTTTCAAAAAGTCTGCTATTCCAATCGGCCACAATGATCATCCTGCTCCCAGACAGCTGATTGTGAGGTTACGGTCATTTTTGGTGACAACTTATACATTTATATTTCATATTGCTGATAGGATTGTGGATTTTCGTGACCTTAGAAGAGGTAATACAGCCATAAAAGAGATCACCAATTTCCCTTTTTCTAGAAGTATTTATAGTATCCATAATACACTCACATGTCAGCTACTGTTTTCCCATGCTCTATTTTGTGATAAAGAATATGGCACAAACAATTCATGTTTTTAATGTCTCTACAGGATATGTCAAAAATCTTTACATAGACGTGGATCTCAGTGATGGCGCCTTTCTTACTCCACCAGAAGTTCAGCGGATTGTCAAATTAGGGTGTTTGGCAATTTTTGGAGCTCCCATTCCTGTCGGCATTAGAAAGGGTTCCTGTTCTTAAAGGAGTCATATGGTCATATAATTAATTTTTGCAGTTCGAGTGATTTTTGTCTGCAGTCAGGGTTCTGAATCCTTACAGGGCATGTACTGCTTGCTATCAGGATTCCCTGGTGTCGCTGCCAAGACAGGTTGGTCACATGACCACAAGACTGCGATTTGCATACGTCCGGCCACATTTCAAGTAGATGTAAGACTTACTTACCCCAGAGACCAACAATTTTAAAAATTCCCCTACAGAGCCTGTATTCAGAGTTCATCTACACAGCCACAATTGGAAAAGTTCTCTCAGACCAACAATTTTAAAAATGCCCCTATAAATCCTGTAATTAGAGTTTACCCACATGACCAAAATTGTAAAAAATTCCCAAACAGACCAATAATGGTCTGAAATTGGAAGAATTCCCCCACAGATCAACAAATTTAAAAATGCCCTTACAGAGCCCTTACAGAGCCTGTGTTCAGAGTTGATCCACACAGTCATAATTGGAAGAGTCCTGAGTCTAGGCCCGCCAGTGGAACTGCAAGTGTCTGGGTCGGAGCCCAGGCACCTCCAGCAAGGTCGGCAGACGGTGGTGGCCGTCTGCAGGAGTTGGTGTACGGTCGGTGGAACCGTAGGATAGGGGTCGAGTGGTGGCCCACCGGTACCGAACCGGGGAGCCGATTGGAGGCCAAGCACCAGGCAGAGTACTCAGACCCCGACTAGGCTAGAAGCCGCCCTGATAGTCAAATTTACTGATTGCGGTCTGGACCTCAGCGGTTCATTCCCACCCAAGTCCCAATTGAAGGCAACAGCCCAACCATCCAGGATAAGTGCCACCACCAAAGGCAAGAAATCCAAAGGGCCAGCGTCTGCGGGCAAACGGGTTCCTACGACACTTACATGCCGGGGAGCGGACTACCGGTGTCCAGGCACAGGAGTCAATATCTACATAACACAGGTGCAGGGAAACGACAGCCATCACCAACCTGTCCAGGGAGAACACTGCAGCCGGCTACGGGCCCCGTCCATCCTGCCGTTTGGTTTACCAGAGACTCCGTTATCTTGCATCAGAGTGAGTACACCAGTGCCGTCAGGCACCGCACCGCGCTGCACCGCATCACTGCACCCTGCACCCTGGCCCTCACCTTCCCGCGGGCCCCCGGGACCATCACCCCTGCCCACGGAGGGGTTAACACCGAGCTGCATAACACCGTCCCCGGGAGGCCTAGTCAACGGCAGCGGTGGTGTCCACCATACAATCACCACAACCCGTGGGTGGCGTCACGAACTTTATCAATTCCACCAAACAATCACCCAAACCCCGCGTTCAGAGCGACGTGACCCCCGGGTCCGTGAGAGGCTCGAACAACCCATCATACGAGCACGGAACCGAGCGGCTCGGCGGCCGCAGCCGAAGCCGCGGGGCGGTACATATGGTCTGTGTCCTCTGTATCTCCCTCAGCCACACTCCAGTGATACCCCAGAGCTGCTTTGACTGCCACCCTGTTGTGAACACGGTTCCTCCTCCTCTTGCTCATCCTCCCGAACTATCCCATGGCTGGACAGTTGTCTACTTGCCCACTGTTGATACAGAAACCCACCCTCCAAGCCATGTGTGGATGACAGGCCTGATAGTGATGTGAACGCACCCTGTTCCTCATCCTCTTCCTCCTATGCAACCACTTCATCCGTCACTACCTGAAGCATTTTTTCAAACAGGTATAGAAGTGGGATAGTAATGCTGAGGATAGCATTATCAGCGCATATTGATGGAGTATTCAAAGCAGTGCAACATGGCACACATGTGACGTATGGAGGCTCACTCATTGGTGGAAAAGTGGTGTTGTTCATCAGAGTGACTCAACCGTGTGTGCTGCAGCTGAAACCCCACCGCTTCCCGCATAGTCTCTCCAGCATATGCAAGGTGGAGTTCCACCTTGTTGGTATGTCATATATGAGGCAGTAAGTGGGAATTTAGAAGTGACGCTGTAGCGCAGACAGGCGAGCAGCAGCAGGGTGAGAGCGCCGAAAGCACACACTGACTACGCTACGTTCAGACTGCTTGCCTAATTTGCAAGAGGGTGAGGTGAAAGAAAGGTGGCCATGCTTGTCAGGTGCCAACTCTGCTGTTTTTGAGCAGGGGACCAGGTGGAAGACAATGCGAAGGAACTGGATGAACTCCCAGCCTCCCAATCTAAACCGATTCAACATGTTCTAGTCTCACCATTCGTCCAGCGGTTTTCGGGTGTTCGAAATCACGCAGAACATCCAGCCGCCTGGGTTTATGAGAATGTTTCATTTGGACAAATAGCAGACAAAGATATATCACATCCTTTCCCTGCAGCAACTACACCACCACCACCAGACTCACCATGGCTGCATCCCCTATTTCAGTGATGGCAAACCTTTCACAGGCCAAGTGCCCAAACTGCAATCCAAACCCCAAATGTTTTTGCGAAGTGCCAACATGGAAATTTAACCAATTCTATTATGTACTGTAAATAATTCATTGATTTTAAACTTACCTTTGCAGTCAAGCTTATGCGTGCTTACCACACTTTGAAGCTGAGCCACTCCCACTGCACTTTCCAGACACAGCAGTTGCATTGATCTTTATGGGAAAAAACTGCAGAATATTAGATAGATTTTAGCATGGAATGTAATCAGATTCCACACTGAAATCCACATCTACATTTCAAAGTGTGAATATCTGTAAATCCTATAAAGACATACGAATTGCTCCACTCCACCTTCATTATGTAGTAATGTCCCTCATCCTGTGCTAATGCCCTCCTTTCTCTGCCACTTCCAGGTAAATATATCCCTCATCCTGGTAAATGTCTCCAATCCTGGTAAATGTTCCCCATCTTTGTATGTACCCCATCCTGGTACATGAACCCCATCCTAGTATAGTCCCTATCCTGGTAAATGTACCCCATCCTGGTAAATGTACCCCATCCTGGTATGTACCTCATCCTGGTAAATGTTCCCCATCCTGGTATGTACTCCATCCTGGTATGTACCCCATCCCGGTATGTAGCCCATCTTGTAAATATCCTGGTAAATGTACCCCATCCTGGTAAATATCCAGGTAAATGTAACCCATCCTAGTAAGTATCCTGGTAAATGTATCTCATCTTGGTAAATGTACCCCATCCTTGCATGTGCCCCATCCTGGTAAATGTACCCCATCTTGGTAAATGTACCCCAACCTGGTATGTTCCCTATCCTGGTAAATGTACTCCATCCTGGTAAATGTACTCCATCCTGGTAATTTTACCCCATCCTAGTAAATATCCTGGTAAATGTTGCCCATCCTGGTAAATGTACCCCATCCTTATATGTACCCCATCCTTATATGTACACCATCCTGGTAAAAGTACCCCATCCTGGTAAATATCCTGGTAAATGTACCCCATCCTTATATGTATCCCATCCTTATATGTTCCCCATCCTTATATGTTCCCCATCCTTATATGTTCCCCATCCTTATATATGCCCCATACTTATATGTGCCCCTTCCCCATCGTTATATGTTCCCCATCCTTATATGTGACCCATTTATATATGTGCCCCATTTATATATGTGCCCCATCCTTATATGTTCCCCATCCTTATATGTGCCCCATCCTAGTATGTTCCATATCCTGGTATGTGCTTCATCCTTATATGTTCCCCCATCCTAGCATTTACTCCCATCCTGGTACAGCCGCACACAATTAAAAAAACAAACAAACAAAACAAAACCCAAACAACATACTCACCTTCTAACACCCACTCCACAACTGCACGCCGCTGGGCCCTCAGTTCCTGCACAGCCACAAGACGCCATTATGCTGCCGCAAGATATTATGCGACGGCGCTGGGCCTAATGACGCTCTCAGTGTCTCCTAGGTAACAGGCCTGCGGCCTAGGAGAGGAGTGTCAGAGCGAGGAGAAATGTCTCCTCCGCTCCAACACAACTTTGAACTGCTAGCGCGTTCGCGCCAGCAGTTCAAGGCGGCTGGATGAGGCGACAGCGCGCGTGCCGACAGAGAGGACTCTACGTGCCCTGTCTGGCACGCGTGCCATAGGTTTGACATCACTGTCCAATTTGATGCTCTCCTCATGTTTTTCCCCCTAAAAAAATGAGGGCAGTCTGCACCAGGATGTGTTAGAAAAGTATGCACCAGGCTGTATTCAGGCTGTATGCACCAGGTTGTAATAGGGCAGTCTGCACCAGGCTGTATTAGGGCCACAGGCCCCAGACTGTATTAGGGCAGTATGCACCAGGGTGTATTAGAGCAGTATGACCAGGCTGTATTAACGTAGTCTGTATTAGGGCAGTATGCACGCACCAGGCTGTATTAGGGCAACATGCCCCAGGCTGTATAAGGGCAGTATGCACCAGGTTGTAATAGGGCAGTCTACACAAGGCTGTATTAAGGCAACATGTCCCAGGCTGTATTAGGGCAGTATGACCAGGTTGTAATAATGTAATCTGCACCAAGCTGTAATAGTGCAGTTGTCGCGGGCGGAGGAGGGGATGCTGCGCTCTCCCACTGCTCGGGTCCGGCTGCTGCTGCCGCTGCTCGGTGGTGGCTCGAGTGGTGGGCCGGATCCCGGGGACTCGAGCGGCGTTCCTCGCCCGTGAGTGAAGAAGGGAATTTTGTTTACTTACCGTAAATTCCTTTTCTTCTAGCTCCAATTGGGAGACCCAGACAATTGGGTGTATAGCTACTGCCTCTGGAGGCCACACAAAGTATTACACTTAAAAGTGTAAGGCCCCTCCCCTTCTGGCTATACACCCCCAGTGGGATCACTGGCTCACCAGTTTTAGTGCCAAAGCAAGAAGGAGGAAAGCCAATAACTGGTTTAAAGACCAATTCAATCCGAGGAAACATCGGAGAACTGAACCATACCACATGAACAACATGTGTACCCGAAAAAACAGAAAAACCCCGAGAAAACAGGGCGGGTGCTGGGTCTCCCAATTGGAGCTAGAAGAAAAGGAATTTACGGTAAGTAAACAAAATTCCCTTCTTCTTTGTCGCTCCATTGGGAGACCCAGACAATTGGGATGTCCAAAAGCAATCCCTGGGTGGGTAAAAGAATACCTCATGATAGGGCCGTCAAACGGCCCTCTCCTACAGGTGGCCAACCGCCGCCTGAATGACTTATCTACCTAGGCTGGCGTCTGCCGAAGCGTAGGTATGCACCTGATAATGCTTGGTAAAAGTAAGTAGACTCGACCAGGTGGGTGCCTGACACACCTGCTGAGCCGTAGCCTGGTGCCGTAATGCCCAGGATGCACCCACGGCTCTGGTAGAATGGGCCTTCGGCCTTGAGAGAACCAGAAGCCCAGTAGAACTGTAGGTTTCAAGAATTGGTTCCTCGAGCCCCCGAGCAAGGGTGGATCTGGAAGCTTGCGACTGTTTACGCCGACCAGCGACAAGGACAAAGAGTGCATCCGGGTGGCGCAGGAGCGCCATGCGGGAAGTAGAACCTGAGTGCTCTCACCAGAACCAACAGATGCAAATCTTTCTGAAATTGATGGACTGGACGAGGACACAAAGAAGGTGAGGTGATATCCTGATTGATATGAAAATGGGATACCACCTTAGGGAGAAATTCCGGAACCGGACGCAGAACTACCCTGTCCTGGTGAAGGACCAGGAAGGGAGTTTGTATGAGAGCGTTGCTAGCTCGGAAACTCTCCTAAGAGACGAGACCGTTACTAGAAGGCCACTTCCCGTGAAAAACGGGAAGGGAGACATCCTTCAAAGGCTCGAAAGGCGGCATCTGGAGAGCAATTAGAACCTTGTTCAGATCTCAGGGCTCTAACGGCCGCTTGTACGGAGTGCTGAGAAGACAAACTCCCCGTAGGAACGTGCGTACCTGAGGAAGTCGTCGTTTCTGAAAAAATACAGATAGCGCTGAGACTTGTCCCTAAAGGGAACTGAGCGACAACCCATTTTCCTACCTAGATTGCAGGAAGGAAGGAAACATAGACGATGCAACCGGCCAGGGAGAAACACCCTGCGCCGAGCACCGAGATAAGAACATCTTCCACGTCCTGTGGTCAATCTTGGCGGACGTTGGTATGCTAGCCTGTCTCATGGTGGCAACCACGTCCTGAGGTAATCCTGACGACACTAGGTTCCAGGACTCAATGCTACACCATCCGGTTGAGGGCCGTAGAATTCAAATGGAAGAATGGCCCTTGAGACAGCCAGTCTGATTGGTCTGGTAGTGCCCCCGGTTAGCCTACCGTGAGGCACCACAGAACCGAGTACCACAACATCCTCGGCCAATTTGTAGCGACGAGGATGGCGCGGCCGCAGTCGGTCTTGACCTAGCGCAGTACTCTGGGCAACAATGCCAGAGGTGGCACCTAAGGTAGCTGGAACTGCGACCAATGCTGAACTAAGGCGTTTGCCGCCAGAGCTCGATGATTGTGAAACCGTGCCATGAAGCTGGCACATTGTTGTTGTGCCGTGACGCCATTAGATCGACGTCCGGCCTCTGTCAGCGGCGCCAGATCTCCTGAAACCCGTCCGGGTGAGGAGACCATACTCTTTCGGCCACACCTCAGCGACTTAGGAAGTCAGCTTCCTAGTTTCCACACTTGGGATGTGAATTGTGGATATGGTGGATGCCGTGTCTTCCACCCACATCAGAACCTGCCGGACTTCCTGGAAGGCTTGCCGGTTGCGCGTTCTTCCTTGGTGGTTGATGTATGCCACCGCTGTGGAGCTGTCCGACTGAAGTCGGATATGCTTGCTTTCCAGCCGCTGTTGGAAGGATTGTAGGGCAAGATACACTGCTCTGTGTTCAAGAACATTGATCTGAAGAGTGGACTCTTGCTGAGTCCACGTACCCTGAGCGCTGTAGTGGAGAAAAACTGCTCCCCACCCTGATAGACTCGCGTCTGTCGTAACTATCGCCCAGGACGGGGATAGGAAGGACCTTCTTTTTGACCAAGAGGTGAGAAGAAGCCACCACCGTAGAGATTCCTTGGCCGCCTGAGAAAGAACGACGACTCTGTTGAGGGACGTCGACTCCTCGTCCCATTGGCGGGGAACGTCCCATTGTAGTGGACGCAGTAAAACTGCGCGAAAGGAACTGCCTCCATTGCTACCATCTTACGTAGGAAGTGCATGAGGCGTCTCAATGTGTGCGACTGGTTCTTAAAGAAGAGCTTGCAGCCCGTAGTGAATGCTGTTTGTCTAGCGGCAGCTTCACTATCGCTGAGAGAGTAAGAAACTCTATGCCTAGATATGTCATCGATAGGGTCGGGGTCGGATCTGACTTTAAAAAGTTGATGATCCACCCAAAACTCTAGAGAGTCTCCAGCGCAACGTTCGGGCAGTGTTGGCATGTTTCCTAAGAGAGTGCCTTGACAAGTAGATCGTCTAAATACGGGACCACAGAGTGACCCTGAGAGTGCAGGACTGTGACTACTGCTGCCCTGACCTTGGCGAAGACCAGTTGACTGTCGCTAGCCGGAAGGTAGAGCTACGAACAGAGGGTGTTCGTCTCCTATAACGAAGCGTAGAAACGCTAGTGCTCTGGATCAATCGGCACGTGTGGATAAGCATCCTTGATGCCTAATGATGCTAGGAAATATCCTTGGGACCTTGAGGCGATGACATGGCGGAGGGATTCCATCCGGAACCGCCTGGTGTCCACGAGCTTGCTGAGCATTTTTAGATCCAGAACGGGACGGAACGGCCCGTTGTTATAGGTACCGCAAAGAATTTGGGGTAAAAACCGTGACCTTGTTCCTGAAGAGGAACGGGGGTCATCACTCTTTCTGCCTATAGAGTGCACCCTGTTTGCAGAAGAGCAGCGGCCCGGCCGGGAGGTGGAGAAATTCTGAAGAATCGAGTTGGAGGACGAGAAGTGAGCTCTATCCTGTACCCGTGAGACAGAATGTCTCACACTCAATGGTCATTGACCTATGGCAGCTAAATATCGCCAAGGCGGGAGAGCCTGCTACCGACCGAGGCCGCAAGTCATGAGGAAGCCGCCTTGGAAGCGGGTTTTCAGACTGTCGCTTTTTTGGGCGAGACTGAGCCCGCTAAGAATCTTAGCTCCTCTGATCCTTTTGAGTCCACATTGGACGAGGAAAAATGGGACCTGCCCGAGCCTCGAAAAGGCCGAAAACCCCGACTGCCTCTTGCTCTGTTGGGGTTTGTTGTGTCCGGGCTGAGGAAAGGATGAATCCTTACCCCTGGACTGTTTGATGGTTACATCCAACGCTCACCAAACAGTCGGTCAGCAGAAAAAGGCAACTGGTTAGGCAACCTTTTTTGGAAGCAGAATCTGCCTTCCATTCACTTAACGAGCAGACCAGGCTCTGCTTAAAAACACGGAGTAGCGGAGGCTACCGCCGCACGGTTCGCAGAGTCTAGGGCAACCTGAATCGCGTAAGAAACAAATGCAGACATTTGAGAGGTTAAGGATGCCACCTGCGGCACAGATGTACGTGTAACCGTGTCAATCTGTGTAAGACAAGCTGAAATAGCTTGGAGTGCCCCAAGGGAGAGAATGCCGGAGCCAACGGTGCGCCGACAGCCTCATAGATGGCTTTCGACCAGAGATCCATCTGTCTGTCAGTGGCATCTTTGAGTTTGCAGTTCCATCTCCCACTGCAACTATGGATCTAGCTACAAGCCTGGAGATTGGAGGATGCCGCTTGGGACACTGGGTCCAGTCCTTGACCACGTCAGGGGGCAGGGATAACGTGTATCCTAAGCCGTTTGGAGAAGCGCATATCTGGATAAGCGTGGTGTTCCTGGACTGCCTCTCTGAAGGCAGAGTGGTCCAGAAAAATACGTGAAGCTGACTCCTCCACTGGAGGAGCTGTGAGAAATAACCCACATTCTATAGATGGACGCTATAAGATTATTTACTATGGCGTCACAATCAGGTGTATCCAGATTGAGAGCGGTCTCAGGATCAGAATCCTGAGCCGCTACTTCCGCCTCATTACACAGCGAGTCCTTCTGTTAGGATCCTGATGAAACCGAGGCCGCTCATAGCGAGCCCACTTAGGCTGTCTGGGACTGACGTCCGTGCAGAGCCGTGACTCTGGGATGCGTGTGACATTCCCGGAGCTGTTAGTTATTCACACTGAGGGGGGCCATGGATCAATGATTCAACAGTGCCCATATTGTGAGAGACATGTCCGGACTGCTAGGCTTCTAGTATCATAGCCATAGTCTCAGAAAAACTGTCAGTAAATACTGCAGACACCGTCCTCATCCCCTGGCCATTAGTGCATACAGTGGGAGTCTATGTACCTGCCGGCCGTATAGCCGTACATGCTGTACCAGCTGTATAGAAAAACATGTGGTTCTGCACCTTTGTTTTACACAGAGAATATGCTGATAACTCCTCCGCATAATCCAGGAGGGTATATACAACGTGCGACCAAACAGTGCAATGTATATAGTACAAGCATATCTATAAGTGCACTTCTGCACTAGTGGGGTTAGCACCACAGGTGCTGCTTAACGCCTGTTACAGCGATTGTGTGACTATCAGAATGCCAGGGTCTTCCACACTTGTCTCTGTATCGTACAGAAACTGACACTAATGGCTGCCGGTGTCCTTGTAGAGAAGGAAGCCGTGGGCGTGCCTGAGAAAGTGCGGGAATCCGGATTCACAGTGCACACAGTGAGAGGGGTGGAGTATGCAAAACATACTCCAGCTCTCAGCGCTGCTGTGCTATGCAGCGTCACGCCCCTACCCTGACTGTCAGGGCTGTGGGCGGTAACGAAGGGAGACTAGGCCCAGAAGCCGGGGACTCGAGTTAACAGCGCGGCCGCCGTAAAAGCGCGGGCCGCGCTGAAGTCCCCGGCGCACCACAAGTGCCAGCCGCGCCGCAGTTCCAGCGGCCGGCGCGACCGATTCATAGAAGTGGCCAGCGTCCCGCCCCTCTCCTGACTGGCAGGTCTGGGGGCGGGAACGAACGGAAGCAGGCCGCAAAAGCCGGGGACTCTAGTTATCAGCGCGGCCGCCGTAAAAGCGCGGGCCGCGCTGAAGTCCCCGGCGCACCACAAGTGCCAGCCGCGCCGCTGCCAGCGGCCGGCGCGACCGATTCCTGGAAGTGGCCAGCGTCCCGCCCCTCTCCTGACTGGCAGGTCTGGGGGCGGGAACGAACGGAAGCAGGCCGCAAAAGCCGGGGACTCTAGTTATCAGCGCGGCCGCCGTAAAAGCGCAGGCCGCGCTGAAGTCCCCGGCGCACTACAAGTGCCAGCCGCGCCGCAGTCCCAGCGGCCGGCGCGACCAATTCCCATAAGTGAGCCTGCTTCAGCAAAGCTGAATGAGGCCATGGCACAGGCGCCGCAGCGCTGATGTCCCCCGGCGCACTACAACACCCAGCATGCTGCGGTGTGAGCGCCAAATGCACGGGGACACAGAGTACCTTGAGGAAGCAGGGCCATGTCCCTGATGTACTCCGCTCCATCCAGCATCTTCTCCAGGGGCTGTAGATGGAGCACGGTCTCAGTGCCTGGAGACCGGTAAATCCCACTTCACCCAGAGCCCTGTAAAAAGGGATGGGGAAGGAATCAGCATGTGGGCTCCTGCCGCCGTACCCGCAATGGGTACCTCAACCTTACAAACACCTCCGACATACAGTGGGGTGAGAAGGGAGCATGCTGGGGACACTATATGTGTCCTCTTTTCTTCCATCCGACATAGTCAGCAGCTGCTGCTGACTAAAAAGTGGAGCTATGCGTGGATGTGTTGCCTCCTTCGCACAAAGCACAAAACTGGTGAGCCAGTGATCCCACTGGGGGTGTATAGCCAGAAGGGGAGGGGCCTTACACTTTTAAGTGTAATACTTTGTGTGGCCTCCAGAGGCAGTAGCTATACACCCAATTGTCTGGGTCTCCCAATGGAGCGACAAAGAAAAGGGGGTTTTGATTGTGGGGATTTGATATTGTCCGTGACGCCACCCACGGTTGTGGTGAGGTTGTGACACCACCGCTGCTCTGGACGGGGATCCCGGGAGCGGTGACAGGGAGCAGCTTTGATGTTAGTTCTCCCCTCCGTGGGTAGGGGGTTGGTTGTCCCGGGGCCCGGTGATGGGGTAGGGATAGATGTCAGGCGGGTTACGGGGCCTGGTGAGGTGCAGGGTCGCGGGGGCAGCGCTGTGCCGCACGGCACGGTGGTACTCACTCAGCCAATGATGAGGACACAGTTCTTGATAAAACACACGGCTGGATGGACGGGTCCCACAGACGGCTGCAGTGTTGATTCTCCCGGCAGGTTGATGGTGACTGCCTTTCCCTGCACCTGTGTTGTGTAACGGTTCCAATGGGTTCCCACCGGTAACCCTCTCCCAGCTTGGATGGGTGCTGGAGGAGCCCCTTTTGCCCGCAGGCTCTGGCCCTGGGAACTTTAG
Organism: Anomaloglossus baeobatrachus; assembly: GCF_048569485.1. Taxonomy (NCBI): domain Eukaryota; kingdom Metazoa; phylum Chordata; class Amphibia; order Anura; family Aromobatidae; genus Anomaloglossus; species Anomaloglossus baeobatrachus. Next base: position 662,418,899 of record NC_134354.1, read on the forward strand.
CCTTGGCGGTGACTGTGTTTCCCTCTCTCGGTTGGATGGTTGCCTTCTGTCGGGACTTGGCTGCTGGGAAACCCAGGAGGTTCCCTTCGCTAACGGATTTGGCAAATTCACGGCGACTCCTAGCCTTGCTGGGGTCCGTAAGCCCCTGCCGGTTGGTGCTGGCTTCTCTTTGCGTACCGGTCCGGTACCGCCAGGCCACCGCCCGTCCACGGTCCTTACGGTAAACTCCGATAGGCCACTCCTGCAGACAGTCACCACCGTCTGCCAACCTTGCTGATCCGTCCGGGCCACACACCCGGACCAACTTCAGGCTGCTTAACTGCCACTTTCCTCCTTCCACTTTCACTTCCAACACTAATCTGCCTGCTTTTCCCGCCTCCAGGACAGTGAACTCCTCGGTGGGCGGGGCCAACTGCCTGGCCCACCCCCCTGGTGTGATCATCAGCCCCTGGAGGAAGGCAACAAGGGTTTTGTCTGACTTAGGTGTGCCTGACCGGGAGTGTGGGGTGTGTGTTGGTGTTGTTCTCTGTGGCCCCTGGCTTGTCCAGGGTGCCACATTCCCCCTTAGTTAAATGCAGACCGTCCGCGGGCTGCCCATCCATCACCGGTTTTATTTTCACAAACTGAAAAATATGAAAAACGGTAAACAAATTACAAGCATAATAACATCTTCCCACATCGGGAGGTACTCTTACTTAAAACGTTGCAAACGGTTACGGCTTCTGCTCTCTCCCACCCAAGCAACCTGGCCCTGATGCTGCCCCTAAGCAAACAGGCAGCACCCCTTGACCCCAGTCCAGCACAAGTTGCCCGAGCGGGTTCTGTCCTTTTCAGGGGACCCACGTCCATGGGGAACCCCTGAAACCCCCAGATGATTGCCACCGGTTCCGGTGGTGGCTGGGCCCCAGCCTGCTCCACTGCGGGCCCTTCCTCCAATCTGCCTCTCCGGAGGCGGTAACGGTGAAAGCCATAAAACATAATTATTTACAAGCCACAAGTTCGTGGTTGCCTTGCTAGTTCTCAGGCTTGTCCATAAGGAGTTCCTTATGCAACTTGTAAGCAGTCCCCACGGGGACTACGGTGCCGGCAACGACTGGTTCAAATCAAGGCTTCAAATCAGGTGACATCTCGGTTAATTCTTTCTTATCATTCATTTACAACTTTTACAACGGTACTTTTAACACTGGTGGTCCCAATGGGGGACAATTGCAACGGTACTCTGCTGCCATCACTCGGATTCTTCGGCATCGGTCGGGGGAGGGGGCGCGGTACACACTCGGGCCTCTTGGCTGCCCCTCAGCTTCGCGTCCAAGGCTACAGGTCGATCCGCCGGGGCGGACATGCAGGGTACCGCTACCGGTTGCGGGGGTAGCGGGCCTAGTGGCGGGGCCACGGCGGCCAGTACGGGTAGCGGGGGAAGTAGCAAGGTGAGCGGGCGTGGACCGGGTCCCTCAGCCTCGATGACCGACCCACTAGGGGTACAGGGGCGTGGGTCACTCACCCTCCCTTCCGAAGCTCCCTCTTCCTCACGTCTCCGCACGGTCGCTACGACCTCCGCCATGTCGGCCTCCCACTCCTCCAGGAGGAGCTGCATCTTGACCTGCAGCCGTTGTTGGAGCTGCGCGGTCCAGATCTCCACCCACGCCGCAGTTCAAGGCATGGGGGCTACGGTGCTACGGGACGGCATGAACATATTTCTGGCGGCCTCTTCCAGGAACCAGCACAAGATGGCCGCAGGGTCCTGGCGTCCCTGCTTTTATAGCCGCGGGCTACATGCGGCCAGACGCCATCAGTCCCCCTTAGTCTCTTTCCGGCTCCTCCTCTACAGGGGCGGGGTTTCGGTTTTCGAGCCTCCACTACTCGGGAAGACGCTCGAGCGGGGACTTTTCGCGCCCAAAATGGCGGCTTCTCAAGTTTTTCGGCTGGACACCTCTGGCGGTAACAAGGTGCACCTCTACCAGACGGCAGAGCGGTAAGATCCTGTTCGTGACGCCAAGTTGTCGTGGGCGGAGGAGGGGACGCTGCACTCTCCCACTGCTCGGATCCGGCTGCTGCTGCCGCTGCTCGGTGGTGGCTCGAGCGGTGGGCCGGATCCCGGGGACTCGAGCGGCGTTCCTCGCCCGTGAGTGAAAAGGGGGTTTTGATTGTGGGGATTTGATATTGTCCGTGACGCCACCCACGGTTGTGGTGAGGTTGTGACACCACCGCTGCTCTGGACGGGGATCCCGGGAGCGGTGACAGGGAGCAGCTTTGATGTTAGTTCTCCCCTCCGTGGGTAGGGGGTTGGTTGTCCCGGGGCCCGGTGATGGGGTAGGGATGGATGGCAGGCGGGTTACGGGGCCTGGTGAGGTGCAGGGTCGCGGGGGCAGCGCTGTGCCGCACGGCACGGTGGTACTCACTCAGCCAATGATGAGGACACAGTTCTCGGTAAAACACACGGCTGGATGGACGGGTCCCACAGATGGCTGCGGTGTTGATTCTCCCGGCAGGTTGATGGTGACTGCCTTTCCCTGCACCTGTGTTGTGTAATGGTTCCAATGGGTTCCCACCGGTAACCCGCTCCCCAGCTTGGATGGGTGCTGGAGGAGCCCATTTTGCCCGCAAGCTCTGGCCCTGGGAACTTTAGCCTTGGCGGTGACTGTGTTTCCCTCTCTCGGTTGGACGGTTGCCTTCTGTCGGGACTTGGCTGCTGGGAAACCCAGGAGGTTCCCTTCGCTAACGGATTTGGCAAATTCACGGCGACTCCTAGCCTTGCCGGGGTCCGTAAGCCCCTGCTGGTTGGTGCTGACTTCTCTTTGTGTACCGGTCCGGTACCGCCGGGCCACCGCCTGTCCACGGTCCTTACGGTAAACTCCGATAGGCCACTCCTGCAGACGGTCACCACCATCTGCCAACCTTGCTGATCCGTCCGGGCCACACACCCGGACCAACTTCAGGCTGCTTAACTGCCACTTTCCTCCTTCCACTTTCACTTCCAACACTAATCTGCCTGCTTTTCCCGCCTCCAGGACTGTGAACTCCTCGGTGGGCGGGGCCAACCGCCTGGACCACCCCCCTGGTGTGATCATCAGCCCCTGGAGGAAGGCAACAAGGGTTTTGTCTGACTTAGGTGTGCCTGACCGGGAGTGTGGGGTGTGTGTTGGTGTTGTTCTCTGTGGCCCCTGGCTTGTCCAGGGCGCCACACAGTATGCACACATCGGGCTGTATTAGGGCAGTATGCACCAAGCTGTTAGGCCAGTCTGCACCAGGCTGTATAAGGGCAGTATGACCTGGTTGTAATAATGTAGTCTGCACCAAGCTGTAATAGTGCAGTATGCACACATCGGACTGTATTAGGGCAGTATGCACCAAGCTGTTAGGACAGTCTGCACCAGGCTGTATAAGGGCAGTATGCACCAGGCTGTATTAGGGCAGTCTGCACCGTATTTAGAGAGCCATAATCGTTACATACCGTATTTCCAGTGATATACCTATATGAACACTAGTTCTTTGTGTTGCACAAGTTGAATTTTTTAATTGAACAAACAACCTTCTGATTAAGGGTACTGTCTCACTAAACAACGTACCAGCGATTCCGACCACGATATGACCTATCAGGATCACTGGTGCGTCGCTACATGGTCGCTGATGAGCTGTCAATCAGGCAGATCTCACCAGCGACCAGCGGGAGACCAACGAGCACAAAATGAACCAGAACAGTGTGTAACGATCAGCTATTTCACAGCAGGGGCCAGGTCGCTGCTTAGTGTCACACACAGCGATATTGCTGATGAGGTCACTGGTACGTCACAAAAGTACCCCTAACTTTTAGCAAAGTGGGGATTGCCAAGGAGCCACACTGATAATCCCTAAGATATGTCATCAACTCATCATTATTAGATTAGTGGAGGTCTGATGCATGGCACCTTCACCTATGAGCTGATATCTGCTCTGGTGGCTGCTGGATATAAGCCTTGAAAAAGCCAAAACAGCGCGACTCCGAACACTGAAAACATCTGATCGGTGAGGGTGCTCAGATAACAGACCACTACTAATCTTATTTTGATGACCAGTCCTATATATAGTTAATTAATATGTTAGTAACGAACAACCAATTTAACTGTTTCAGGAGGGATATTAAAGACATTACCAGTGTTTTCCTGTCTTAATTTTTGTGCCATTTACCATAACATACAGTATACAGTAAATAATCATCTTAACTAGGTATGAGGACAGTGAAACTAAATTTATATAGCTCATTAATTTTACTACTTTTGTACAATAAATACATCTAAAAAAAGGTATAACATGAAAGTTATACCTTTTTTTCCGATCAGCAGAGCTGATACTTTTCTATACTACTGCTGCTTCGTTATGGAAGTCCACCTACCTTTTCAGAAATGCACTTTTGGAATGTGGTCTTCTGTCTTTCACATTTAGGGAACTGTCCATGCCAAGAGGAACTGAGAGAGAAGCTGGCACTCTTTCTATGTGTTCTTGTCAAGCTGCCCTTTAATACCTGCACGTTTATTTCCTTTTTTGGAGAGTCTTTGCTATTTTGGTTAGTACCACCTTGTTCTTCCATCTTTGAGAAGAATTGGGGAGAGAGCAGGTTGTCCTGCGATCTATGAAATATTTTGCTTGCTGTCACAGGGAAAAAAAAGATAAACCATTAGTTCATGGAACAGACCACCAACAGAATGCAGATTACTGTCAACGTATGAGAGACATTTATTAAAGATTTCCCCTGCCCCACTTCTATTTTTCGCAGGAAGCTGAAACTGCACGAGTAATGATATAAGTTTCTATAGGTTAGGTGACAATTTGCAACCCTGAACTGATAACGGTCTTTCTTTTACCGGTGCTGAAGTGGTGTGATGTTTGATAATGGACCCAATGGAAGACAGAGCAGTCATCAAGTTCCTTTACTTGAAAGGCCGCACACCAAGGGTGTGTGAACCAAAGTTCAATGAGATGAAACAGGTTTATGGTGACGATTCCCAATCATGATGCAGTCAAGAACTGGTATCATCATTTCAAATTTGGTCAAATGTTAGTGGAAACTAAGTGAAGATATTTTTGAAGAGCAAACATTTTCCAGATGATGAGACTCTAATTTCCAAAGTCACAACGTGTGGACTTTTACAAAAGAGGTGTTTATAGTTGCATAAATAGATGGGACAAGTGTGTATCCCTAGGTAGCACCTATGTAGAGAAGGACTGATAGCTGTACCAAGTTTTGTTGCCCTCAGTCAACAGGAAGTGGGTCAGGAGAAATTTTTAAGGAACGTCCCTCGTACATCTATCCGCCATGACAAGATCCTTTGGTAACCACTACTGCCTCATCTGGTCTGAGTGTTAGCATAGGATACATAGTATATTTCCAACAACTTTAGGCTACTCTAGAAAATGACATTTCGAAAAAAAAAAAGAGTCTATCAGAATGAAATTAATTAACTGGAATAAAAGTGACATTGTTGGCAAACAACTGTATGGAACAGTATTGATATAGTTTTCTGCACTTTTTTTCTTAAAAAAAAAAGCCAGACATATCTGCTTTGGTGTTTTTTTTAAATTAATCTATGGAAAATGTATGCAAAAGTGACACCTTAAGTTTGCACAAGTTAGCATGCCCACACATTTTATCACATAATCAGCTACCCCTTTTGTTTAGAAAAAAAAAAAATATATAAAGAGATTAGTGTTGAGCGGACCCGGATCCGCACGGTTTGAGCACCCGATCCGAGTCCGACCAGTACCCGGAATTCGGGGTGCACGATCTGGATCCGGGATTTTTTTTTTTCTCCCTCTCCCTCTCCCTCTCCCTCCCTCTCTCTCTCTCTCGTCCCGGATCCGGCTCCCCATTCATTTACATGGCCGCGGATTCCGGATCAGATCCGGACTTCAGCGGCAACCCGATCCAGACCCGGATTATGACCAATCCACTCAACTCTAAAAGAGATACAACTTACAGTGGGCAAAATAAGTATTGAACATTCTACTAATTTTCACAGTAAATACCGTATATAAATGTGCTATTGACATGAATTTCTCACCAGATGTTGGTAACAACCTGTCCAATACACACAGGCAAATAAATCAAACCATACATGTTCATAAATTTAGTGATGTGTAATAATAAGAAATTACAAAGGGAAAAAGTATTGAACACGCTTACTGAAATGTATTTAACACTTCATACAAAAGCCTTTGTTAATGATGACAGCTTCAAGATGCCTCCTGTATGGAGAAACTAGTTGAATGCATTGCTCAGGGGAGATTCTGGCCCATTCTTCCACACAAACACTCTTCAAATCTGAAAGTTTCCTTGGCTCCTTCTATGAACCCTGAATTTTAGTACTTTCCATACGTTCTCTATTGGATTCAGGTCAGTCGATTGGCTAGACCATTCTAGAAGCTTTATTCTCTTTTTCTGAAACCAATTGAGATCATTCTTGGCTGTGTGTTTGGGATCATTGTCTTGCTGAAATGTCCACCCTTGTTTCATTTTCATCATCTTGTATGGCAGCTGATTTTTATCAAGACTGTTTCAGTACATTTGTCCATTTATCCTTCCATCACTCATATGAAGTCTGCCAGTGCCATATGCTGAAAAACAGTCCCATACCATGATGTTCCCACCTCCAAGCTTCACTGTTGGTATGGTGTTTTTTGGGGTGACATTCAGTGCCTTTTAGCCTCCAAACATGGTGTATATTATGGCATCCAAAGAGTTCAATTTGGTCTCATCTGACCAGACTTTATTCTCCCAGTATTTCACAAGTTGTCTATATGTTGTTCAGCAAACTTTAAACATGCTTCAATATGCTTTTTGTTCACCCATGTGTGGTGAGCGTACATATAGGCCATGGAGGTTGAGTGCATTACTTATTATTTTCTTTGCAAAAATTGTACCTGCTGATTCTAGATCTTCCTGTAGCTCTCCACAGGTGGTTCTTGGCTCTTGGACAACTCTTCTGACTATTCTTTCCACTCCTCTGTCTGAAATCTTGCAGGCAGCTCCTTCAGTAGTTTAGAAATTCTTTTGTAACCAATGCCATCAATATTTATTGCAACAATAAGGTTGTAATATAGAAGGGTTAGTAGTGTTACATTTTTATTTTTTTTTTACATTTTATGTTGAATTCATCAGTTTTGTATTCTCATCACTAGTGATCCTGTAATCTGATTTTGGGTCAGAGCAAAACAGCTACAACAGTTGCAAAGGTCTTTAGACCACTCACTGGTTTTACCCAACATGAGATGTTTGTTATGTGGCACCTTGGTAATGAGACACCTTTTTATAGGCAATCAGGTCAACCAGCTGATATTATTTTTAAGCAAGTGGCAGGAATGCTTTCTAATTACTGATAGATTTCAGCTGGCGTCATGACTTTCCATGGCATTTTGTGCCTCTTTTTCTTCATGTTTTCAATACTTTTTTTTCCTGTGTCAATTCTCTTTATTACACATCACTAAATTTGTAGACATCTGTACTGTGATTTCTTTACCTATGTAAATTGGATGGGTTGTAACTGACATCTGGTAAGTAATTCATATCAATATTACCTTTAGAAACATATTTACTTAGAAAATTAGGGACGTGTTCAATACTTATTTCACCAGCTGTTCACCCCGACACGCGTTTCATGTGGATCGCTTTCTCAAGGTGGTGTAATGCTGTGAGACCAAACACACAATGGGTAATTACCAACACTGCTTACTACCTATGTGGCTGTGATTATTATTTAAGATAGGATAAATGTTAATAATTGCAGACTGAGCTTTATATGAATTGATTTCAGCGTTACATAGGCTCGTATACAGATCTATTACCACAGAGACTAATACATGGAGATACATTGCAATAGCAGATTTTTACATAGAGCACCTGTACTTTATCTTTATGCTACTAAATCTTACAAATTAAATCTAGCGCCACCTATTGGAAGTAGCAATCCTAAAAGTCAAAAGTGACTCTCCAACAAAAAGGCTCGTTGGAGAGTCACTTTTGACTTTTAGGATTGCTACTTCCAATAGGTGGCGTTAGAGTTTGTCTCCTTCCTCCCTGAATGACAATTTAAACTTAAATCTAATAATTTTCCACTACTGACATCTGGTGGCCTATGATGGAATTCCCCACTAGGAGAATACTCGTGATTTTTGAGTGTGCAATTAGGACATGCAACTATGGAATGTCACAATTCTTATAGAGATATATACTTACAATAAACTCATTGCCTAAATCTCTGGTTAAACACATTTTTTGACAAATAATGAAATTGATATTATTTCCAGAATAAATGTAATTTTATTTTTTGTATCAAAATAAAGTTTGTGTTTTCTATTTAGCGAAAATGACTCTCAGTCCTCCTTTGTATTACCACTGTATCTGACTCGCATCACTTTAATGTGTAGCACCCCACGGGGCAGGCGGTTAACGTACTCGTCGCCTGGCCGTCGACTGTTGTCATCACAGGTGGCCTAGCCTGGCTCCGTTGCCCTGAGGCGTACAGAAGATGGCTGGGGAAGGATGATGGGGGTAGTGGTAAGGTGATTGTCGTGACGCTACCTGTAGTACCTGCAGTATCCGGCCAGGGAATGGGCCGCCGCTGCTGTTGCTGTCCTCTGGGGCAGATGATGGTAGCAGCTATGGATGGTATCGCTCCCCACAGGTGGAGCGGGCCCCGGAGAGGATGATGAGGGGAATAGTAATGGCGGCCGCTAAAATGCGAAGCGGTGGTGACGGTAATGAAGAGTCAGAGTCTATGGTTGCGGTTCCAAATTGTTTACTCACTTTTAGTGCTGTGCCGCTCACCCGGGTAATACCAGTCACTTGCTATGATGGGTTCCGTCGAACCCAAACCTAGTAGAGATTAGTCCGGTTTGGGTGTTCGGTGGGTTTCCTCCTTTTAACGCCTGTCTGTGGATGGTATCGCTCCCCACAGGTGGAGCGGGCCCCGGAGAGGATGATGAGGGGAGTAGTAATGGCGGGCGCCAAAACGCGAAGCGGCGGTGATAGTAATGAAGAGTCAGAGTCTATGGTTGCGGTTTCAGGTTGTTTACTCACTTTTAGTGCTGTGCCGCTCACCCGGGTAATACCAGTCACTTGCTATGATGGGCTCCGTCGAACCCAAACCTATTAGAGATTAGTCCGGTTTGGGTGTTCGGTGGGTTTCCTCCTTGTAACGCCTGTCTGTGGATCCCCTGGCTTGAAGCTACGAGGGACCCTGGGTTTCACGAGTAGAACGCTTGTCCCTATATGCAAGTGCCGTGGTTCCGCTGTGGGGTCTGAAGTCATCCAAGGCCCCGGATCCTATATGGCACTGTGCTGTCGGGCGCTGTGTGGTCAGGGAAGCTTGAAACATTCCCCGTCCAGGCAGATTCTGGAAAACCAACGTGAAGTATGATCTTCCCTAGGGTCCTGCCGCCCTGTGTGGCGTCTGTTCCGTGGGGAGCCGGTTCACTCTCCCCACAGCAATCGTGTGAACTTCTTCTCCTTTCCACCGGAGCACCCGAGAAACATGTCTGCTCTGTTGCTCTCCTGCTGGAGAACTCTCTAACTGTTGTGTTGGCTCCTGACTCCCCCTGTTGGCTGCACCTCCCCCTCCCAGATCCTAAGCTAGTGGGACTGGGGCCCCTGTGTGAGGGCATCCTGTAAATGCCTCTCTGTCGGCAATCCCTTTATTACCCGATCCTAGCCCAGTCCGGAGTGGGAACAGGGCAACCTGGTGTGTATTTGAGTGTGTAATGTAGTGAAACCGGGACTGACCTCTTCAGGATCCAGGTTTAGTATTACACCCAAATTTGGGTGCAATACTCTGTGGCGACTGAAGCCTCAGGGGTGCCACAAGTGTCCTTGAAGCTATTTTCTACAATGCATATTTGGAACTTTATAGTTATATGGAATACATATTTTTTTAACAGATGCCAACACATGTCTCTAATCTTTAAGGTGGCCGGGATACTTTTCTATAATGGATTGTATGAGAGAATCAACCCATTCAAAAAACATTAATTAATTGACCAAATAGCCACCACAGTAGGTCTTAGGCATGGGGGGAATTTGGCTTTATGAAGTTTAGGAATAAATAATATAATCATTTTACATGGCCTGCTTTAGATGAATATAAAGGTCTCTATTTTTTTTAAAACCACATATATGTGCATTGTAAATGGGTGTTATGTGTATCTGGATAACTCCTAATATCATCTGATTAGATTAAGGCGGGCTTTGCACACTACGACATCGCAGGTGCGATGTCGGTGGGGTCAAATTGAAAATGACGTACTTCCGGCATCGCATGCGACATCGTAGTGTGTAAAGGCTCGATGATACGATTAACGAGCGCAAAAGCGTCGTAATCGTATCATCGGTGCAGCGTCGGCGTAATCCATGATTACGCTGACGCGACGGTCCGATGTTGTTCCTCGTTCCTGCGGCAGCACACATCGCTGTGTGTGAAGCCGCAGGAGCGAGGAACATCTCCTACCGGCGTCACTGCGGCTTCCGTAGGATATGCGGAAGGACGGAGGTGGGCTGGATGTTTACATCACGCTCATCTCCGCCCCTCCGCTCCTATTGGCCGCCTGTCGTGTGACGTCGCAGTGACGCCATGCGACCCGCCCCCTTAATAAGGAGGCGGGTCGCCGGCCAAAGTGACGCTCGCAGGACAGGTGAGTCCATGTGAAGCTGCTGTAGCGATAATGTTCGCTACGGCAGTTATCACAAGGATATCGCCGCTGCGATGGGGGCGGGGACTATCGCGCTCGGCATCGCAGCATCGGCCTGCGATGTCGCAGCGTGCAAAGTGCCCCTAATTCCAATAAGTATCAAGGGGAGTTAAATTTTGTGGGTTTTTATCTATGGAGTTTTTTTTTATATATATATATATATATATATATATATATATATATATATATATATATATATAATGATTAGGAGAGACATTTTAATGCACCATGTGAATCCTCACTAACTTTTATAATTCGGTATGCCATTTGATGGATGTCTTTTTTAATGTATTGAAAACAAAGTTTTCCATTGTAGAAATGCTGGGACATTTATTGTTTTTTTGGATTCTGATGGACTTAGTTCCGTGCTCTCAGTGATTCAGGTGAGCTTTATATTTGCTTTACGTGTATTTTCTAATATACTTGCATTCAAATATCCCTACTGTTCCCTAATTACACTATCTAATTGCTATTGTATTTGTCTTCTCTACTTTCTCTCTGATGACACTTCATTTAAGAATCCCATGTTGCATGTTGAGATAGTCAAATAAAGGGGCAGAGGCTCCTATCACCATCGCAGTGCCTGCCCCCTCCCTGTGATGAAGTGTCATCAGTGACCCTCGTTGCAGAGGCTGGGCTAGTCCCAGCGCTCTGTGCGATGTCCACAGTGACAGTGCGCTCTCTGTTGTCAGTGATAATAAGCTGCAAACAGAGCGGTGTCAGAATACCAGTGCGTGCAGAGACCAGTGATGTCTCTTGTAGGGGTGACACTGGTCTCAGCACAACAGGTATACTGACAACACTCTCTTGCCATCTCATTACTGCTGATTTGGGCCAACAACAGAGAGTGCGCTATCATTGTGCACATTGCACAGTGAACAAAGTGCAGGCACTAGCCCAGCCCTAGAATAAGCGTCAATGATGTCACTTTGTTTCCCAGCATTTAATGGGATTCTCAAAAAAAGCGTCATCAGAGAAGCAATAGCAGGAAAAAAAATACAATAGCAGTTACATAGCGTAGTTAGGGAATAGCAGGGAAATTTTAATGCAAGTATATTACAAATTATTTTCGACTATGGCACTAAACAGATCGGGATTTAGATGAAAATTACTTTGGCCTTCAGACCACCCCTATAAATCCTTATTTACACTTAGTGTATATCACATTATATTTTTTTATTTTACATATAATGGGACCGGTGACGACTATTTTGTTTTCTCAATTGCATTAAAAAATGGTGACATATGCAACTGTGGTCCAATGTAACTCAGTCATCCAACTAAATGGTTATTTGAAAAAGAAAAAATAACAGAAACAAAAGGATTGTGGATGCCATTGTCTTTCCAGGAGATGAAAAACACCACTTGGGTCTCCTTTCTTTTTTTTTTTCTTTTTCTTTATTGAACATGAGAAACAGATGACGCACTTTTGAAAAGTAATAATGGATAAATTGATGATCTTTTTTTTGGCCGCAAAATGAAAATGTATGTGTAAATAACTAAAATGTTTAGTTATTGCACCACATATGTTTATGCTGACTACAGGCTGTTCTTTAGATCTACATTGCGAATCCATTTGCAGAATACAGGCTGCCCTTTGAAACAGCAGATACAGCTTGTATGTGCAGATACAGTATGTCAAAGCGGAATCATTAAGAAATGTGCATTCCCAGCTGCTTCTCACTCTTATCTAAGCTCACAATTTCAAATAAAAGTTATATTTCAGAGTAGCATTATATACTATTGCCAGAAACCTCTATTCTTATTATGCTATGCTGACGACTTATACATTTGCTATAAAATTATGTTAACACATTTTTTAAAGATATACTACTCAAAAAAAAAAAGTTTGGGATATTTAGATTTAGGGTGAAATTTATGTAAAACGTAAAAAGTTCACGCTACAGTGATACTTTATTAGTATGTAGTATCATCACTTAGGTAAGTTGCAGGCACATCTGGAGGATCCCATGGCCCTCCACCTGTGACCACAGGTAACATGACCTCAGGTGACCTCAGTAAAGTCAGTGACCTCTTCTCAGGTGGGGTCATTGAGTTTAATGAAGTACTCTGAGGTCAGGTTACCTGTAGTCACAGGTGGAGGGCTGTGGGAACCTACAGCTGTGCACGCAAATTACCTGAGTAACATCCCCATTTATCGCTGCGCAGTCTCTGTTTGAAGTCTTCAGTGGGCGATCATGTTCCATGATTGCACTCTGTGAGTTCATATGTAGCAGAGCTGGAATCATCGTGGGATCTTGTTTAGATTACATTGTACCTGCAGGGGTGTTTTGGGGGTTAATAAAGTGGTGAAAGAGGGTGTGTTTTATATTTTATTTCAAATAAAGGACTTTTTTGGTGTTTGTGTTTATTTACATTCACTTACAAATTAGTCATGGGAGGTCTCATAGATGCCATTACTAGTCTAGGGCTTAGTGGCAGCTGTGAGCTGTCATTAACCCCATATTTCCCCGATTGCCATCGCACCAGGGCAATTGGGAAGAGTCGAGTAATTGTTGTATTTAATGGATGTGACAACTCTGTTCAGCTGCAGGCTGCTATTTTTAGGCTGGGGAGGCCCAATAACCATGTGTCTCTCCAGCCTGAAAATACCAGCCCCCAGCTGTTGGGCTTTATCATGGCTATGTATCAATATTGGGGGGACCAATTTAGTTTAATAATTAAAAAAAAAAAAGGCCACTTGCAGTTCTTATTTTGAGACACAGCCAAGAGAGGCTCAGGGCCAGGGGGCTGCAGCCTGTAACAGTATGCTTTATCCCTGCTGAGTATTATACTAGGGGGGAACCTTACGCCATTTTCATTATTTCTTTATTTATTTTTTCTGTATGATACACATGGCATCTGTGATTGGAAGACACGTCAGACACGCTGTCACTCAGGCTGGAGGTGTGTCTGACTGCAACCAATCACAGAAGCCGGTAGGTGGGGAAAGCATTGCATATGCAATGAAGGTAATAAGCAGCCGCGGGAGCAGCTACAGCTGCTCTGGAGGCTCAGTAAGTACAGTGCGCTTGCTCCTATCCCCCTTTACCTTCTAATACCATTTAATAGCCAGTATTCTGGTCCTCATAGACTTATATAGGACCCAAATCCGGCCCGGAATTGGATTTTTTTAAAAATCTGGTTAGGTTTGCCGATCCCTGATATCTGCGAGTCCACCCTTCACTATTGTTAATCAATTGTAAGATGTCATCGTGGTCTCATGTTGTCAAAATGTGAACAGCATGATGAGGAGGACTGTTTAAATAATTCTAATTGAACCCCAAAATTTATTGGGTGATTCATGGATTAAACCCCTGTTGTGAATTTTGCCATTACGTTCCTTACTAGAGAACAGCAAGTTGTGCAAAAATTACTGAAATTTTGAACAGTTGGAGATGTGCAATTCAAAATTTAAAGAAGGTCACATTAAATTCACCGGAAAAGGTCAAATTGCATTTTAGGATCATCCTGAAATTTCACCCAAAATTCAAATATCCCTGACTTTTTGTGAGTAGTATATTCTTCTGTGCATCAATAAACAGTATCAGCATATATCTGTACCAGACATATTACCTATATATTCAGTTTTGCTCTGGTGTCCCAGATTTCTGCTAGTGATTAGCTGATCGATATATGAGGTGGGCACATTGAACGGCTTGCTTTTCTCACAATCTCCAATTTTTTTGACCTGCCACCAATGTTTATCAACCTTGTTTAGAAGCAAAAGGATATCCCCTTCTTCCAGACTAATGATGTTTCCATCAATAACCTTAAACATATAGTTGCTGACAACTCTCAAGATCACTGGCTTTGTTGCAGGGTGAGACCTTTTCCAGCTGCGGCCTTCCAGTGTCCAAAGTCCAGAGAACATCTCAGGAAACCTAGAAAGAATTGAAAAAAGACCATTCAAAGAGATAGAACTATTTATAGAGAAAAACATGAAGTGGAGTCTGTCATTTGTGGGATGAATCATATGTATAAAACTGTAACCAATTCATTAGGACTACAGCTGCTCACAATTTAACGTATATGGGGGCAGCACAGCCCAACTGTGCCCTACATGAGACATCAGGGTCATCTTGAGGATCTGAACACACTGAATCCTTTGTTCACAGAGTAGATAAGTGTGATCAATGGTTGATTTAAAGATGCTGGACAGTGATGTCTCCTGACCACAACCTACACATGTACTGGTGTGTTGCCCAGGATTATGGGGTACTCAGTACTGGGCCGTATATTTACGGGAATGCTGTGTCATGGGTGAATGCTGGCCGTTGCCCGGTTCAGTGACCCTGGGGACACTTTTTAATGGGCAGTATTTACAGGGCAGATTAAAGTCATTTGTGTGACACCACCTGCGGGTTGCGGTTAAGATGTTGCAACCGCCGCTGCTGAGTTGGTTATCCCTAGGGCTGGTGGTAATGGCAGCTGTGGTGGTAGGCCCTCCACAGGTAGGGCTGAGCCCCGGGAGATGTATGGTGGGGACTTTCGCCGAAGAAGGGAAGCCACACCGTGGGTTGTAAGTTAACAGTCTTTATTCACAGTTGGGCCCTTGAACGGCTGGTTCAAGTCCCTGTATTTCCAGTGCCAGTTTGATGACTCAGTTGCTCTGTCTCCGGCACCCTCAGTGTGGTTGGGTCCCCTTGGCTTGGAGCTGGTTTGGAGCCCGACTGTCCTTTTGGCAGTCTCCTCGTCTGTACGGTGGATAGTGTGGACACTGTAGGGCCGGTCCGTGTCCCAAACCCTGATCCTCCCATTACTGCTGATGCCCCCGGATCTGTGGGTCAGTGAGGTTGGTGAAGGTCCCCTTACCATGCAGGTAATTGCCAGGCTGTGAAGCTGAAGCCTGCCCCGTCGGTGCTCTAGTCCCAGTGGTACTCGGGTGTACCTACCCTGGAGACCACTCTCCTGTGCCCCCGGGCCACCGTTATACGACCCAGCTCTAGGCACGTCTCTCTGCTTGACTCTCTACTCTTGACTGCTCACTGTCCCCTCCCACCAGGCTGTCTAGTCCCCTAGACTGGCTCCGCCCTCTAGGTGGCTATCCCTTTGGTTTCTGACTAGCCAATTACCCCTGGTGTGGAGTGGGAATTTTGGTGTGTGCAGATGTCACTGGCACTGGTGTTCCAGGTCCCTGGGGGCAGGTCCTGCATCCTGGTGAGGATGCAGTACCTAGTAGTGCCCTGAGTGGTTCAGGGGCACTACACTGGCATGTGTTGTCATTTGGTAGAAGGCAGTAATCCATTGGCAGGCATCTCTGATGGTGGCTTATCTCCCATGGAATCAAAGGATTCTGCTGTTTCCGCTCTTATAAATGCATTGAAAAATTTGGAGTATTATGGTTTCCACCTTCTTTTCATCATGACATTTCTATAAATGCTGTGCTAATCCAATTCTTATCACTCGCCTCGGCAGTCAAATTTAGTTTTTACATTTGCATTTCTCCCTCCTCTTCCTACAAGAGCTATAACTTTTTTATTTTTACTCTGACATAGCCAAAGGGGCATACACAGACAGAAAAAGACCACTGTCTAACAACAATATATGGGCCTTTTGCAGTGTAATGGCCCTTACAATGCACAGTTTTACATATTTTGGAGGTGGAAGTAGCCTCCCTACCTCTTGGGCCCCTGTGGGGCTCCACAGGTTGAACCAATGGTATATCCCCCCCTCTGCATAGCCGTATAAGAGTTTATTATTCACTGAATGCGTTATAGTTTTAACCCCTTCACCCCGGGCGATTTTCAATTTTGTTTTTTTCTCCCCTTCTTCCGAGAGCCCTAACTTTTTTATTTTTCCCTCTCTATTGCCATATGAGGGCTTATTTTTTTGTACGTTTGAATGAAATCATTAGTTTTATCATATAGTGTACTGTAAAATGGGAAAAAAATTCCAAGTGCTGTGAAATTGCAAAAAAGTGCAAATGTACGATTGTTTTGGGGTCTTTTATTCACAGTAGTTACTATATGGTAAAAGTGATGTGTCCATAGGATGCCTCATGTCAGTACCAGTTCGTAGATACTAAACGTATATTTTTA